>NC_089979.1:28700957-28945957 GCF_036417845.1 Apteryx mantelli
ATATTGTTAAGGCATTCAGCTGAGAGGGAAAATAATGCAATTAGATGTTCTAATTCTGTGATATCTACTAATTCATATTATTGTTAGATGTGTAATAGCTAATGCAAAGATTCGTACAGGGCTCTGTGTAATGAACTGAGGAGGAAAGCAAGCTATCCATCAGTAGTACCAATTATTTTCTTTAAACAGAAAATATACTTCATCAATACTACAGTGGTAGCTTACCTTAATGATAAGGAAACTTGCTGTGAAGTCTTACAGTGTACTAGTAAAAGCAGTTCTTTGATCAAAACACCATTTCTTATGTCAGGGGAGAATTGTTCTGCTTCATTTGGAAATGCAACTAGAGAAAATTATAATATGGACAGGATTGAAAAAAGAGAGAGAAAAGCTTAATTCTTTCATATGTTGTACATACTATTTATGTGACTTTTCTGATGTGCTCCTAAAAGAGGGAAAATATTTCAATCTGAGAGCATCCTCATGAGATATTTTAACTATATCTTCTTCTGAAATTTAGGTTATGGGGAATCACTGTAAAACAAAGATATAATTACATTTAGTAAAAATATGGCCTGTAAACTAAGAGGTGGATGAAACCAGTTTTGCTCTTTGTATGGATATGCCTTCAAGGATGTTATTTTCACGTGGAGTCTTTCACCTGTGGGTTTTTATTATTTTTCTCTATTCAGATGAGGGACCAAATAGGCTTACTACTAGGTAAATGTGCATTTGCAATTTTTATGCAAAATCCTATGACTCGTATATTACGTATTCTTTTTAAAAAAAGAGTGTTTAAGATTTCTTTGCACTGCATTCTTTAAGAGTGCTTTTCGTAGTTCACATTAAAGGCATCAGTCTATAGCAGTTTGAGTAATTTCTGTTGTAAATTTGGAAGATGATTTCTCTGCTTTTTATGCAGGTGAAAAGATTTAATTAAAATAATAGGTTTGAATTGTAGAATTACTGCTCTGGAGAAAGGGAACTACCCCTTTAAAGGTATTAGCATAAAGATAGCACATTTGTTTATTATGTTTCAAAATCAGCTGCTAGTATCTCTGCCACAGGTAACAATTGACTTTTCAGGCTTCAAGTTAATAGCCTTGTCTCTTGCTTGTAGGGATCAATATTAGTATTAATTAATCACCATTATCAGACCTAGGATCTGGTTCTATTTGTTGTTACATCAGCAAAATATCAATATAGAAAGTGGACTCTCTGATCGTCATGGCAACTTCATCTCTTGGGTCAAAGAAAGTTTATCTTATCTCTGCACGGAGAGTGGCAAACTGTTTAGGGATCTAGCTTGAACTCTAAGAACATTGATTTAGTTTTTGTTTGTGAATAGAGGCTGAATTCCAATCACAAGGGATAGGTAAGATTTAAATATTAATGCCCACAGGCTTGTCTGAGAGGGTGTCATTACCATTACTGTTGGATTGTCTTTTTGAGATGACACAAAGGTAGAGGAGAATTGTGTAGTCAGGATTATTTAAAGCTTAGTAATTCGTGCATTTAACAAACAGGTTTTAAAGCAAAAGTATGGTACTTTTATAGCATTTATGCAGTAATATTAGTTCTCCCATATGATGTAGGGTTGGGATTTCCTCCACTTAGGTAAAGATAAGTATAGCATTTACTCAGAAACATAGAATATGAGATGGGGGAAGGAATGTATGTTATTATGCATTCTCTCTTAAGAGATTTTTAAAAAGTATCTGAGAAGTCTAGACAAATAGTGTCAGTGTTCCATTCAATCCTGAATTAATGACAAATAGAAATCATGGAAAATCTGAATACTACAGTCTGGTTACAGTTATTTTTGAGCCTTCTGAGTTGATACAAGTAGCTCACAAGTTTGTGATAATAAAATATTGCTAATGATGTTTAATCATGTAGCAGCCCCCTTCTCCTGTATTCTTAAGTGCCTCTTAAAAGTCATTGTCTTAGACAATGCACTTGAGACTTCTCTGTATGTATAATTATATTATCGTTAAATCTTATTTCGAGACCTTTAAAGACTTAATGATTAGAAGCACCAGTTTTACCCCAAGAAACAAGTGCATTTTCATTACCCAGTTGTTTGTAAATATATGCATGTATTCGAGTGCTGTGATGGACAGACAAGATTTTTCTTTTTTTTTCTTTTTTCTTCATTGCTACGGGTGTGAAGTAACAAAAAGTTTGCCTGTCTTACTGAATAGTGATGCAGATAGAGTATAAAGTATTATTTTTGGGAACCCCAAATGTCTCAAGAGCAATTCAGTACATTTGCAATAGCAAAGAACAGTTCTTGTAAAAAACAAACAAACAACTCCCCCCCCCCCCAAAAAAAAAAAAAACAACAAAACAGTCGCATAGAGCTTGCACTGCAAAAGGAATCACTTCTTGGTATTGACATTTCTCATTGATTATTCAGTTTTATCTAATGCTTTGAAAGGGTAGTGCCATCATGGGTTGGTAACAGATGCGAGTGGTTGTCACAGTAGATTTTTCTTTTTAAAAAAGAAAAAAGGGATTTCGTTTGATACAAAATAAATGTGTATAATCTTCAGTTATATTTTCATAGCTTCTGGTACTGTTTGTGTGATTACAACCATAGAAAGGGTTCTTATAAGTTTAAAAACCCTATAATAAACAATAAATGCTCCTGTCTTCCCGTTGCAGTTGTTGAATAAATCTTATTTTGTATTATTTTGCATCTATCTTATCATTTTTCAGTTGTCACATACTTTCCATGCTGAAGAAAGGTGTAATATAAGATTGGTAGCCTTGGTAAATGCTAGTATTTTTATTATTTTGAAAAATAAGCTAGCATTTCAACATATGTTTGGGAAGTGAGACTTTTTTTTTTTTTTTTTTAGTAATCCACAGAAATCTGTTATATTTACAGATTTATTTGGCACAAGGCTTATTTGTCTATTTGATCTTTATTTATACTCATGCAACTTTTTCACCGCAAGCGTGTAAATAAAGCTAAAGCGTGGCCTTTAACTTTCTCATTTGATTACTACCGGATAGTTTTATAGAACTTTTCTGCTTACAGTAAGGTTTGCTAAATAATAATAGGTTTACAAAGTGAATACAACTTAGTAATAGACTATTGAAAATAGCAGTGGTTTAGTAGTGAGTTACTTGGACATCTCTTCGTAAATTCTTCTCATACATTACTCTTTGCACCCACATAGATGAGTTAGTGATGTTGCTTTGTACTTCCAGACAACTAGACTTGAAACTTTCAGTCTGTGATTAGCTGATATAACTGTGTCACACGCTGTTTTTACTGCACTGTCTTTTTACCTTAGATTCAGTACAGCAGAGGACAGTAAAAATCTTCTTGAACCCAGACACTTTTCTATTTTCCCTTTGTAAAGAATAATGTGTTAATAACAACTACAGTAAAATATTACACCATTTTCCACATTACTGGATTTCCTATCTGTCTAACCCTTTTTAAAAGGTGTGATAACATTTTATGAGAAACTTAAAAAGCACACCCTTAAACTCTTAACTTCATTCATAAAAATAGTCCTGTTGACAATAACACTTAAAGAGAATATGTAAATGTTTATGGGACAGAGGCTTAAAAAATATACATACAACAAATGGTATGTCAAAAGTTCTGGTGTTTGTAAAATCAGAATGTAGACTAGAATGGGGACCAGGTTTAAATAAAGTGTTTTCATTATGTTCAGGGAACTTCTATGGTTCAGGTTTTGCCTCCCTGTGCCATACATGTTGCTTTTCATAGCCTTTTATTTTTCCTAGATAATATATATTTTGTGGCAAAAATGACACAGAAAAATGTAATTACTTTTTAAACACACTTGCAGTTATTATTAAAAGTGATTTTAATGAGAACAAATACTATAAAATATGAAATTCCTCATAGACCCAAATATGATGAGAGAAATCTTGACGTGTGTCTGTTGTAAAGATTTTCTCTGCTGGAATGGAATAATCTTAAAAATGCTTTTTCAGATGATACATGAAGGTGTTCATTTAGGCTGAGAAGAAATTCTCTAGGGGTTGATATTATTTTTACTTCTGTAGTTGCAGCGCAGGCCTCAAAGGAAGTACTGTGATTCACTCCTGTAATTGGGATTGTCATTAGAACCCTACTACTTAATATTTGATTATACTTCTGTTAGCAAGTGTGAAGGTTAATATTTATATGATATTGTGAAAAAAAATCCCAAAGACTTTATCAGCTTTATTTGAAATTATGCATATATTCCTATCTTTAGGTTTTGTTTTCACTCTCCGTTTCCAAATTCAGGCTTCGTATTTGATGGCTATAAAGACCCCTTCTCCGAAAAGTTTTGAAGACTTGCAGCAAGAACTTCCATAGTACCTTTTATGCAGCTTTATGCAAAGAGAACAAACCATCTGTAATTGATGCATCAAACTAGGACCTGGTCCTGAAACCACTGAAGGCAATGGTAAAAGTATCAAAGCTGAAGTTGCAGAAGTTTTTTTTTTTTTTTTAAAAAATAGTGCCCCCAGTCCCTTCCACTGTATAATTTTATAGTCTTCATTTGATAAATGCGGATGACAAAGGCTCTAGCTTTCTTGGGAGCAGCAGGAAATCTCTTTTGAAAGCTTTCAGTCAGACTCGTATTAATGAACATCATATCTGCTCGCTATACTTCAGCCATTTTGGACAGAATGTTCTGGTTTTGTGGGACGCAGAATAGAAAATCTGAGTATGTCCACAGAAACTGTTCTGTTGTAATCCTTATTCATATGAACAGTCTCAGTGCTATTGAACAGTACTGTGTATGTGAATAGGATGGAGTACCTCCGAGAGGATCAGAATTAGGTCCATGGCTTGCAAATAACTTCAGTTTTTAAAGAAATTGCTTAATTTCTAATAAAATTTCATGTATATTTTTCTATTTAAAAATCTTTATTTGATAGTCATTACAAAAATGCATAATGTTTCAGTGAGCACTAAAAAAAACTTGAGAAAAGTCTCAAATATTTGAGAGTTTATCTGGAAAAAATATTAGCTTGTTGCTAAAAATACAAGTGCACTCCTTAACAATGTGCATCTTGGACAAACAGACACATATTTTGTCATCAAGTTACTTAAGCTTCTGAAGTCAGGGCTACAACTGGGTCAGATGATAAGATGAGCACAACAGAAAAACGAAGAGTGGCTCTGATAAAAACTGATTGACTGATGTCTGGCTTCCCCACCATCACAAGCAGTTGACAGTTAGTTTGGGATCAGATGATTTGGCTTTTGCGATAGAAGATGGGGCCTGGTAGGCAAGTCTGAAGGACAAAAAGGTCGGTTTCTGTATAGTGTCAGGCAGTGCTGGGCTCCCACAAGGTGGGGTGCTGGATTATGTTTTTCTTTAGTTGCAAGACTTAACTTTTCATGATCCATTGAAAGGCCAAGTAGTCTGGTCAGTATTCATACAAAAATAAGGCTGTAAGTTGTGGGAGTAGGGAATGAAAACAGAGGGAGTACACCTGTTGGAAAAGTGAATTACAGAAACTAATTAAATATTGACAATTTATTTACTTAAAGCATTATAATTTGCAGAATTATATAATCTAAAAACTCTTTGATAAGGAATAGTTTCTACCATATCTCTGCCACTGCAACTGCAGTAAGTTGTGTACTGTTTATGTGCTGAGGGAATATAATGAAATACAGTTGATAAATTAATTTCAGCTTGTGAAATATTCATTGCTATTCAGTGAGTCATTATGTACTGTATAGCACATTGTATTTCATATACAGAAGTTTGATTATACTCTGTTAGCAAGCGTGAAGGTTAATATTTATATGATATTGTGAAAAAAATTCCCAAAGACTTTATCAGCTTTATTTGAAATTATGCATATATTCCTGTCTTTAGGTTTTGACTTTGACTAGATTAAGAGCAATTAGGATGGTATACTTAAATATCATTAAAATTAATTTATGTGAAATGCATTTTTGTGAATCAGAAATTATTCATCAATCTATGACTTTAGCATGAACAGCTGAGTTTTAGGTGCCTTCATTTTTTTTTCTCAGAATACATTTACAATTAGCACTGTATGTGTAATAGCCACAAAGGGGGAAAAATGTGAAAATGAAAATGAAGACATAATAGCTTTCAAATGAAAAGGTTTTCAATGTAAGCCGTGAAAATGTGTACAACTGCCGCAGAATTGGAATTTGGACAGCTTGGATTTGAATTTAGATTTTGGACAGTTTGATACTCTCTAGAAATCCTCTATAATGTATCACTTTTCTCTGAGTTTTAAGGGTCAGATCTCCAAAGGACAGTTGGGTCTCAGCTAATGCTGCTGGCTTAATATCAGTAAGATGAATTCTGCAAGGTGCTCTATTGCTGATAGTATAACTGGAATGCAATATGAAAGAATGTGTAGTGTAACCTGGAGTGCTACCAGTAATAAGTGATCAGTGTAGGTGAACTGGTGGTCATTTGAACAGTGATTAGTTATACTTCAAGAAAGGTTGTTTTCTTACTGTCTAATCTCTGGGGACCTGTTTCATTTAATAAATAAAAAAGGCCTTATTCAAGAAATACTCTGTTTTATCCTGGATCTTTTGTGCCACTCTTTTGAGGTGCATGTTGCAGGCATGTTTAAAACATAAAACTCAAGGCTTAGAGAAATATATGCAGATTTTAGACAAGACTGGAAGTGTGTAAAAGCTTTTTCTGTTTTTGTTAATATCATGGTGTGTCATTTTATCATCAGAGCTTTTGTGGATTTTCATACACTATAATGTTGAGCTCCCAGAGTATTAATGCAAGTGGTTGGTTTGAAATAAACTGAAAAATCCATGTATTCTTTGCAGGTATGGTTCAAATTTACAGGTGTGTTTCTTTGAGGAACATGTTGTATCACAAAATAAGTAGTGCTTTTTATAAATACGCCTTACGCTGTAATTTTTCCAGACATAATTTGGTACTTAATAAAACTTAGGAGAGTTTTATTAGTCTTTTATTTAAAGTATGATACTGGTGCCTGACTAGGGACTATGCCCTGCTTTGTTTGCCTGTTTTGGAGTTGTACACCTCTCAGGCATGTAACTGAGGTCCATTTAATTAAGCAAAGAGGAAAATCAGGGTTGATGAATCAGAAAAAAAAAAAAAAAGTAATGTAGCCAAAATAATCAAGATCAGTGGTTCTTATAAATGGAAAGTAACAATCAGCTACTTAAACCAGCTAGACTGTGTAATTTTATGATTAGTCCTGCGGCTTAAGAAATCTTATTTAAGTGGGAGTGTGCATTGGGGATCTTATGACTGGTCTGATTAGTCTGACATTCACTTTGATGTTCTTTGACTATTGGTTCAGAAGTTTTCACTGTCAAGAAAAGATGAAATTCAGATATGGAATTCTTATGCCACCAGGTTTTTGCTAAATTTCTTTTTCAACATTGATTGTCAGTCATAGAATTATTTTAGAAGAAATGGCCTTTGCATCGTAAAACAAATGAGACAAAACCACAAAATATTTGGAGTGTTACTGCTGTTATGCTGTTACAAGTCATATGAATCATTAACAGTGTTGTACACAGTACACCATGCAATACCCGTATAAGAGCAGAATCACATCTAGTTTGCATTGATTGACTGTATTTGGAAATTAAAATCCACTTTTGCATTCACAGAAAAATCTTTCTAGAATACAGATTCATGAGATCAGGAAAATAAATAAATTCAATTTTGACTTGTATTTTATTTTTAACTTGGTACAGTTTTAGATTAGCCTAGTCCCAAATTCTTTCACATTCTCCTTGTGGAAGCGTGGAGCTGTGCAGTGAGTTGGATTTTGTTTGCAGGGATATTAAAATACATAAAAATAGCTGGTGATGACTAATGACATTTATTATTAAATATTGATTTGTTAAAAGAAAAACATTTTAGAATGCCTTGCAATCAGTTTGATGGTCTTTATCTGCTTCCTAGTGGACAGATGTTCTTGTTACTAAAAGTACCAAGATGCAGATGGTAGTATTTGGCATCTTTTTACAGGCTTCATTATTATTATCTTTGGTGAATAGAAAACTGAACACATACGTGATTCTTCAATGGTAATTTGGATAAATTTACAAGAATAATTCTCTGAAATTAAGTAGTCTCAAATTAAATAGAAAGCTTTGTGTGTGTGCATGTATAATTTTTTTTTTTTGCCTGCTAATCTTGATCTGAGAATTATTTCTAATGCTATATTTTCTAAGAATCCTCTAAAATTACACTTAATTAAATAAATGTTTATGTGTGTGTATCTAAGTATATATGAAAATTAGTAGGAAATTGCATAGGTATAGAATGAGGCATGCAATTTTATGCACACCAATAATAGGATAAAATACTCTTGTTTGGAGCAAGGAACATGGTAGAAGTAAAGATTATACTCATACACAAGTAGCTTGAATTTCAGTTCTTTTTGAAGATTTCCACTAATTTTGTAACCTGTACCCTAAACTTAGCCTTTGAAATACTTATGCAAATTCTGAAAATATTACTTTCATTTTAATTATAGAAAAATCAAAGCTTAAGTTTTCTTGTATGGCCTGTACTTTTTTTTTTTCATTAGATACTGTTGCCTGACTTTGAGGTTCTCAACACCTAAAGCCCTTGTTGAAATCAGCTGATAATATGCCTTAAGTAGTGCAATCAGGAGTAGCATCCAGATTCTTTCATGCCCATTTCTGTAGTTATCCACCCTTTTACTAGAAATTTCCATGTGCATTTAATATAAAGACATTATATCCCTTAGACTTTAATGCCTTCTTAAAATAGCCAAATATAGCTCTTAGCAGATTTTTCTTTTTCTTTTCCAAAAGACCTGCAGAAATACTTCAATTCAGATTAAAATCTTTCTTAAAAGCAGGATCATAAATAGGGGGAACTACAATGAAGGCTCTGAACTTTCAGAATATGCAGTGCCTATTTTTTTTAAGCTGCTACTAATGGTGTGGAGTTTTGTCTTGGAAATATGTTCTGTGTTTTAGATTTTAATGTTATACTGTTATAGGCACGATCATACAAAGAGAAGTTCATCTTCTCTAGGTTGTTATCCCAAGTTTTGAGATTTTGAACTGCTGTGCCAAAAACAGTTCATCTTTCATACCTATCAGATGTTTTACATTCTGAGTGATTTAAAGATGCCTGTCATATTTTTATGCAGGCTATTCTGCTCAGATTATTTCTTGTTTTAAAGCCCTAATTCCAAGTGTGTTGTTCTTTTTTGCACCTTGTTAAGGATGCTGCATCTTTGACATACATCTAATTACTTGCTCTCTATAGCTCTCTTATATTATATGCCAGAATTGAAAACAATGGTAGGAGTAAAATTATAACAGTAAATAGAAAATACATTTTAGGTACACATTTACATATTAGGTAAAAATGGTCTGCATTTATAAAGATGATCATGAATTTGTTTGCTAATAAAGTGATATAAACATGACTGTAAATGAAGCATTTTGAATTTCTGTGAATTAGCTTTATAAGGAATGACACAGAGATGAAATAAAATTGGCAGGAGTAGAAAGTTTTGCATAGAAACAAATGTTAATATTTGCCCTCATCATTCCTAAAAACAGAATATAGGGTTCAGCAAAAATAAAACGTGTTTGTAGTAACTGAGTTATCACACGACACTTTGTTTAGGTCTGATTGAATTATTCATAGAACAATATTTTGCCCATATGTGGTCATCTCCTTTGCTTTCATTGTTTCTTAAGTTTTGTACAAAAAAGTCCCAATTTTTTTACAGCGTAGCTTTTAGCTTCTGAATTGTTCTTACATAAGACATGTTGAATATTTGCTATTGTATTCTTGCTTATTTACATCACATTTTAGTTTTTGTGCAGAATGACTTGAATGCTGTTAAACTTGTGAGAAAAGCCTCAAAAATTGCTGGGAGTTTGATCTTTTCCTAGAAAGGAGGTACTATGAGGAAGGAAGCACTTAGGAGAGCAAAAAGAAAGAAATGACTGTACCTGGGGAATTTAATACCATTTTTTTCCTGCTTCTGGCAGGGAAAAGCATAGAACTTGACTGCCTTATTAGAGACCCTAAATACAGCTTTTCAATGTACCTGGATTTTTGTAAGCCGTAGTTATTGGCAGCTTGAATAGATTTTTACGTTCAAAATATATTTTGATATTTAAAGTATTGGATTGCATTTGTCTGAAGTGTGAAGAAAAGTTGTAGTGTCTGTATTTCATTGCTTACTTGTCTGAGTGTCAGGCATCTTGTTAGAGAAATTATAGGAGAGTCTGTGTTGTGTTTTTCATTTTATATGAAAAAATATTATATTAGCAATGTATGTGGATTTAATGTTTGAATTTTACTTTGTGTTGCACATTACCCACTGCTCATTCTAATTTTAAGTTTGTGCAATGATAAGATGTTGTGCAAATAATATCCTGCATGTAATGCCAAATATACATTTAGATTGTGATGCTGTTCCTTTTTTTGTTTTTCTTGCTTTATTTTGATTGTCTGAGTAGTTCATACCTTATATCTGGTGGTCGTTACTTATCTGTTCATAATTACTTAACTCTGTAGGAGTAGAACAGTTGTCACTCAATACCGCTCACTTTTGAAATACTGCATTGGTGACGTTGCTATATGAGTTATATTTTGACAGAGTAAAACGGAAGATGTATTCCAAAATTTTAATTTCATAATAATACTTGTATGTTATTCTTAGGCCTTTTCTGGTGTTAAAACAAAACCACCAAGCAGGAATTGTAAGGCTGTATATCCTCTGTTAATGGATGGCTGATTTACAGCTTACCGTCCATGTTCTTGGATAATAATATCCAAGTAACCTGTAGGTGGAGTTTGATATATACAGTTTATTGCATTTTAGTGTGAAACTTACCTGTACTGTTGTTACATTCCTCTATTGTTTGGTAAGTAATAATAGTAATAGTTTGCTTGTTTATATTTTTTCTCTTTGTGCAGACATCAATAGCTTTACTGAGTTTTTGGTAAAACTTGAAGCCAGACACTGGAAATAGTGCATCAGGCAAGTACTAGTAGAACGAGCAATAAGACCAGGTCCTTCGAGACCTGTTCTACCTGATGCAATGCAGCTTTTGTATTTGCTTTTTACCTTGCTAGCCTCTCCTGTTAGTTTTGCTAGAGGTAAAAAATACTTAATAAAAAAGGAAAACAGAACCTATAGGCTGTGGATTACATAATTCTAAGAAAGAAAAGCCAAGCCCATGAAAAGTTTGCTAGGCCTTAGCATTAACGTCCTCATAAATATGTCTAAGAAATATATATATCCCCATTATATGTAGCTGCTCTGCCTGTACAGTTAAAGAGACTCTAAAAGGCATCATCTTCCCAATTGTTCAGTGAATTAACAGAAAGTATGCAGTAGTGCCGTGCGACCCTTCTGTGATCAGTGTATGGGGTAATTAGGCTAAGCCTTATGAACATTTGTTGTACCAGATGTGCTGTGGGAAGAAGCTAGTGATTATCCTTTGGGTAAGTAGGGTATTGGGTAGGTATTGGAAAAGGCACTGTTTCATGGTCATCCCACTTGACCTCCAAAGCAGTTTTTTAAATTGCCTGCAAATAGAAGGGGACACAAAAAGGGGATCTTAGTATTCTGCTGGCTGGGATTGAGACTGAAGGATCAGAAATGTACCTATTGTTAAATCTTTATATACATTGTGTTAGAGGAGATACTTTTTTTAAAATTAAAAATCAGTGTTTTATTACCTTTTTTCATTGAACTAAGTGGCAAGTTCTGTATTTGCTTATTTTCTGTAAGTTAGTTATCACTTTCCTTTTCTGAGGAATGTTTCTAAGTGAAAAATGAAGTCCCCCCTAGAAAACATGCGTTGTATTTGTGTCGTCTTTTTTTTTTAAAAGGTATCATCGGATAACTGGAAAATATCAGCATCTGGAAAATTCCAATTTTTGAGTAACAATTTCTATAAATAGTTTCAGAATACTTCTTTTCTGAATGAGAGATGATGAGTAACTAAAAAACGGGGATTGCATAATTTCAGCATAGACCCTGAAATTGTTGCATTATTGAAATCGATGGCAGATTTTCAAGAAATACAGGATTGTCCTTCTTAATTGTATTATATCTGGTACTTTACCATTGTTTGGCATGATCAGTCACTAGAGAATGAATAGCAAGAGCAAATAAACTTAGTAACAAATGGTGTTTTGGCCACCCTTTTTTAAGAGGAAAAAAGCATTGAGTCTGTGACCTCTTTGTTTGATAGTGCTCAGTGAAAAAGGTCTGAAGTGTGACTAAAAAGCAAAACCGCACAAAGTTTATTTTTCTCCCTTCTTAATTTTATTTGTTATTAGAAGTGAAGATCTTTTTAATGCTATGGATGAATATTAGGGCTACATGGGAAACTCCTGGAGTGTGACAGCATAAAAGATTGAAACAAATCAGCAACAAATATCAACAGAAGGGAGGGATTTTTTAGCACTAAGAGGTCACTGTTGTAGGTAAATTAAGGGTGTTTTTCCTGTGTTGGTGCCTGTTTTATTTACAATGCTTAATAAAGTAAAAAGAAAACATTAACATATTACATTAGAGATTTAGGAAGCTCTTAAACTGCATCAAAGTCACCCAAGAAGTACTTCAGAAAAATGGCAAAAATCAAATTTGACAATATTGATATTTTTAAGATAGCAGACAAGGAGAAAAACGATGAAAATCTTCCAGGACTGACTTGCATGTCTCAGGAAAAAATGGCATAATTAAAATACAGTTAGCCAGAAGCAGGTCATGGGTTTCCTTGAAATCAAAGTGAATTTTTCAAGTACAATTTAATATTGAATGTTAATTTAATAATTTAATGGAGATCAGTGAAAGGTCAAGCTGGAATTCGAAGGGTTAAAATGCTGAACAGTGACCTGAACAGGGAGTTGTTGTGTCTCTGAATCCCAGACATACTTTATTAGGACAATCCAGCTGGTTTTCTATTTCTATCTCCTCATTATCAACACGCTTATGGTATGGCCTCTTCCCCCTCACTTCCAATGCCAAGAATTTGGCAGGGACACCATGTGAGTAGGTCAGAGACTGATTGAGAGGAAAAACGAAGCTGTTACTGCAGGAGAGATGCAGAGAGAGGGAGTCCAGTCAGGGTAGAACTAAGGTTTGTTGTTTACTGTATGGAGACTACCAGCAGAACTTTTTTTTTTTTTTTTCCTTTTTAAGAGAACAGTGATTATAACTGTATGCAATTAAACTGCTGACATGAGACTTGAGTCTCTTTTCACTGAAAACAGTGTAAAGCAAAAAGAAAAGCAGTAAAGCTGGAGGAGTCACATGTGTAAAATTAGTAGAAACATGAAGAGAATTGAATCTTTTATTTCTTCATCCTGTTTGGCATCTTCATATATTTTAAGTAGGAAAAAATCTGAGATTCTGGTATTTTTCATGGAAAAAGTGAAGATTTATAAATAGAAGCAGCATACTGTTAAATAGCTGTATGTGTTGGATCTGGCTTTCTCTGGCTGAGAGGGGAGAGAGAAAAAAAAAAAAAAAGACAACCTCCAGCAAATGTTCAAAGGAAGGAAGTGGGAGGAAGAAAGTCCTTCTCACACATTTCCATAGTTTCCATTTCAAAATACATGTATCACTGCCTTATGACACATACTTCACATCAACAGTTACACGCATTTGGTATTAAGATTGATGAAAAGCGTTGTATGATAGCACTGATTAAACAGGAAATGAATTTACATTTTGTGTGTCCAAAACCATGCATAAAAGCAAATGGAGGAAACAAAAAGCTTTGCTACAGAAGATCAATTTCTTCTGAGAACAGTGTCATCTGTATTTCTTCAGACAACGTGCAGTGCTTCCCTCCAGTACGATACGGACTATCTCAAATTCATCTACTGTGGTTAATAACGTAGTACTAAAGTACTAAGCGCCACAATATACTAAAAATATTTTTGGTTTTCATCATTTTCCTGGCATTCCCCTTTTACGTAATAGAAAAGTATCTGAAAGGAAAAGAAAGTTAATTTCTGGTGGGTGGGGGGGAGAGGCTGATTTTGTAGTTCTTACTCTCTTATAATTCCTATAGAAATAAATAGAGGTTGTGTGTCCACAAGAAGTGGGTAGGATTTAATCTCAGCTTCACAGAAGTCTTTCTGTCAGATTCTTGCTTTCCTATTTCTACTCAATTAATAGGTATTCATTAAAAATAAGATTTCAGTGGTGGTCTCTGCATTTAAGCCATTATGGTTAAGACTAATGTTTGGCCCTGTGTTACAATTCCAAACGCTAGAGGCAAACAATCTCTCTGTCTCTGTGTTCAAACCCTATTTTACATCCGTGGGATGTGCCATGCAGTTTAGGGTGCTGTGACCCTTAGTAGATGTGCTATATGTTAAAAGAATAATGCAACATTCCTAAGAAGCCTTGGTCCTTACAAGTGGACAGGTACAGTGGGAAAATACTGTCCTGACTACGAGCCTGTCATGAATTTCTAAAGAGTGCTAGTGGTGTTGATTGTGTAGGAACGCCTAGCACTTCCAGGAAGCAGAAAGGCACAACTTAAAAGCAGAGAGAGAGACCTATTTTTCTGAAAGGATGAAGGAAAAGAGACAATTCCTTTGACTGATTGGTAAATTCAGGTACCTCCTTAATTGAACAACATGAGCACACAAGCAGAGTGCAGATAATAGACAAAGGGAAAAGAAAGGATTTACTCTGGGGTGGGATTAGAACCTGGGGCTTTCCAGATGTGAAGAATAATTTACACTTACAGAATTTACTCTCCTAGAGAAAGGGAGAAAATTTTTGTTGAAGTTATGCCTGTAAACTAATATTTCTGTATTCGTTTGTAATTTTAAATATACTATTTATGCTTTTATTTTTATACTATTCACAATAAACTCATGACACTTCTGCCCCCTCATAACAGACACCTAACAATGAAACAGCTTCAATTAAGAAGCAGAGCATCAGCCTCTGGCATCTTATTCTGTTGTTCCATCTTTTTTGCTAGGGAGAATTCATTTGTTTCTTAATTAGGAAAAACACCAATAGCATAAAAAATCTGCTTATGGTACCTGAATGGTAATTAGGTGAAAGGTAAAAAAGAAACACACACATACATTCCAGTAGCAGCCAAATGAACTTGAGCTGATAAAAATGAACTAAACTACCCTTGCATAAATCGAGGTTGAGAGAAGTGTACCGTCATTATGGCTAAGACAATATGCAAACTATCTTCAAAGAAATCAAATTGCTAGAGTGTTTTCATTTGCATGTATTAACTATTAACATAATGAGGAGAAGTGACATTGGACCCGGATTGTGTGTCTGTTCGGATTGATAACTCTACCGCATCTGCAAACAGGCGCCCAAAAATCACACTAGTAGTCAGATCAGTGTTGAACTCTGAAGTGTGTAGGGGTTTTTTTGTTTGTTTTTGTTTTTAATATCTGGAACCCAAAACAGCATGCTGGGATGTTGAATGCAAGCTATCCTTTTATTTTTATTCTCTCCAAAGGTGATCCTTCTGCTACAAGCACTTACTTCACACTTTAAAGGTACAGGTATCAATTTTGAACTTTTTTTCCATCATGGATATTGCCACATATATAGAAGGATGACTGTTACTGTATGTTGATTCAGAGATATTGAATGTTTGTGCAGTTGTTCAGGGTTTTTTTGTCTTTCAAAGCTGTCCTTTTGTATCAAAATGTCCTACTTAAACTGTCAATCACTGTTCATGAACAGAGCAAAAGCTTAGTTGAACTCAGACTTTTAGGATGGTCAGTTAGATGCTATTTTACGCAATTGCTTTGGACAATACTAAGCAATGTGTTTGATAACAGTTCTTTGTTATATGCTTAGATATTAGGAATATGTTTAGATTCTTATATGACAGATGATATATAAGATCCTAGATAAATACAGTGAGTTTTTTTGTTGGAGGAAAAAGTGGAAATAATTTAAAAAACTGAAGATTTTTTTCCAGGTTATTGATATAAGGATATTCATATAAAAAACATACAAGATAAATGCAATTTTTATAATGATTCTCTTTTCCTAAAATCTTTCCAAAGGAAAGTTATTTTTTGCTATTTCAGGTAAAAAATTTTAAAAGATTGTATTTTTGGAAGAAGGTGTTCATTCAATATGGGACGGGAATCAGCCACATATAGTCCTTAAAAATTCAGAATGCATGATCTTAGCATAAGTTTGGAGAGAAATATTATCTAATTGTTACATTATGTGTATAAACACATATGCATACCATTATTGTGTGAATATACACACACCATTCTTGTGTGAATTATATCCTTTGCTGTTCTTGTTGTGCTTTGAGATAGTAATAAAGCCAAAGTGAGTACCTTTGCACTACTAGAAAGAGCATATATAAATTCCATCTGTGAATGTAAGTCCTTCTTCCAGGAGGGCTGCAGGGATTCTCTTATGGCTCTCTGACTGCTGTATGCATCTGCTTCTTAACATAGCCTCAGTACTTATACTCCAGTGTGAGTCCAGAATCATGTGAAAACTTGAGTTATTGAAAAGAATACTGTAAAGCAGTCTGGCTGTGTATTTAAAAATATATGTATATTTAAAAATATAGGGAATTTCTGTCTAAATAGTGTTTTATGTAGCAAAATGCCAGCTCACATAAGCAGTGAATGCACATAAAAGAGAATTTAGCATATGCAATGCATTTAGGCTTGATATTAAAAAAAAAAAATCTTTAATGAACTAGACACTGATCTGTAATAGGGGTATTATGATAACACAAACTTTTTGCGGTTATTAGTAGCTCAGGAAGCAGTTGAAGACCTGAATTCTTCAGATTCTTTTTCTTAAGATTTTTCTGTATTGGTGACTTCATGTGATTGAATGCACAGTAATTTCTTAATGTGTTACCTTTATGTGTTTGGAAACTGATGCTGAAACAATCTGATCAAAGTTTTTTATTTTATGTTTCTGAATTAATATTTTTATGATGTAACTAAGAGATCTGATCAGTATAGGAACACTAAAACAAATATTCTCTGTCTAGGAATGCATGGGAAAGTTGGAGTAGAATCTCCACAGTCCATATGGAGGATATGCTAGTCCTGATTCCGTTTCAGCCTCAAGTCTGAGAATCAGGCTATAGTTTGCCATACTACAAATTGTTAAGCCTTTTGTGATCAAGATTGGTGTAGAAAAATCTCTACAATATAGGAATGAATGCAAAATGTCTGTAAGAACTTTGTAAGTACAAATCTCCTGTAAGGGTACATTACAGAGTTTCATGGAATAGAAGACTCTGCATAGGATAATCTGAATCACAGTCTCTATTCATCCAGCTGAAATTTTAGTTTCATACTAACTTAAAATTCATTACACTAACTTTTTACAGAGACAGTTCTGAATCCCAGGTCATGGGAAAAATGTGTACGTAGAACTAAAAATTCAATGCAGATATATTTTGCTTGATATTTATACCTTTGTAACCTCTGAAGATCTTACTTTAGGGCTTCTGTTTTCTCCTATAGCAAAGAAGTTAACTTTCCAAAGAAATCAATGAAGTTTGTACTGTTTTGTGGCATTGTGTTGGGCACCTAATAATGATGTAAATATCAAGATGCCGTTAGTGTGTGACATGACTTTCTTTTAATTAGAACCAAAATAGGAAGTATCAGAATGTATAGTAGTTTCTTTTGTCTGTATCCACCTTATGAATAAAAGTCAAATAAAATAGAAGTAAATTTAAAGCATATGCTGGTAACTTTTGTTATTTTTTATGTTGTTAACAAAAATAAAATTGGACAAGAGCCATAGACTTCAGCTGAAAAAAGAGTTTGCAGATTTTTGCCTGTGTAAAACTTGAGTGTTTGATAATTCTAATTAACATTAAAATGTTGCTCAAATATTCAAATTCTACATTTGCATAAAGCCATGAAAGGAAGCATCTTCTCATTAGCTGCTTTAGGATAAGGAGTGAGTAAGCATTTGTCACTGTGTATCAGCAATTTTATCCCCAGTTTTTCAAATCTAGAAATGAGGTGTATAGGAAGTGGTGTTTGTGCCTGTGTATATACTCTGCTGTGCCCACATGGAGATCTATTAATATTAGGAAGATGTCAGACAGGTACTATGAAGAAACTAAGAGCAGTTTTAGGATCTTGTATTTGCCATTGAATTCAGAGATTGGTTCTCTCTTTCTTATTATGCTCTTTTCCTTGTTATACTGCAGAAAAATCTTGAATAATTTTGTATGTTAGCACTGATGTGGTACTTATATGTGGGAATGCCAGTAATTTGTAGGCTTAATTTGCTTTCAGAAGTATAATAGCATGTAAACTTGCTTATCAGTGTATTTTTGTATATGATACACGGGCTTTGATAATCTGGTTTTAATGGAGAGAGGGCATTCAAGGCTAGCACATTCCTTAATGCTACGCTACTGTCTCAGACAGGATTGAGACCAAAAATACTGTCTTAAAGACGAAATTCAAATAGAGAAGTTCTTGTTTTTAGTTGTCACCTTATGTTTATGGAAACTATTACACCTATAGGTTTTATTGAAAAAAATTACCTACTTCACATTTTGGAAGCTGTTTTCTTTCTGCTCATGATTTGTATGTTTTTTGATGTCTGGATAGGAAGAAATGTGGAAAATGTTTAAAATCTGCTTTTTAAAATCTGCTGCTTTCTGTGGAGATCAAATACCTCAGTCACTTTTTTCACCAAAATGGGAAAATTGGCTGTGGATGTGATCAGTGAATTGGAGAATGGTAAAACTGAATTGATGTATGGCAAAATCTTTTGTACTTCATAAGATGGACTTTGTGCCATGGGATCTATGATATGTTCAAGCTAGTGGTCACCCATTCAAGTCTGGTCATACTTTTCCGTGGTAAGTGGCATAGTGCAATGGCATAAACTAATCCTAGTTTCCATTTCTGTCAGTAAAAAATGTTATTATGATTTTGCAAGTCTGTTAATTTCCTTAAAATTTCATTGTAATTCAAGTAATGTATAAGAATGGTAATGGCTGTACTAATGGTCATAGAATTATTCATATTTTATAGATGGATTTATATTCATACTAAAGAATTCTCCATGAAAAGGGAAGAAATAAGTTTGTAATCTTCAGTAGGAAGGAAGGATCAGTATTATCTGCAGTAGATCTGTCGAATTGTCCTCTTCCTTGCTACTGTACTGAATAAGGGTTCCTGAAAGCACTATATTTATTTGGCTATGCTATGTGATTTACTGTTGGCTTTGTAAAAATAGAACAAAAAGTAAATTAATTTTGCTGAGTAGATATGATTTACTTATAGACAGTTCTTTATATGAATCTATAGACTAAAGTGAATTCTGCTTAAAGTCATCTGTTTAAAATTTTATTTTAATTTTTCCCTGAAGGAAAAATGGTGGAGCCTCCTTTAGGAAAATTTTAAATAGTGTATGGTATAAATTCTCTGTCTTCTTATAAAGAAATGAAATTTAAATCTTATGTTAATTGTATTTTTTTGTAAGAAAGTTCCTCAAGGATATCCAAGACACATTCAGCAACTCGGGCACCATTTCTGTACAAGTTTGCTGTGTTACTTCGGACTATTGGTGGTATGTAGTTTGGGAACCTTCTGTTTATGCCCTGCCCTCCTTCCTCTCCCTAAGTTTGAATGATTGTTCTTTTTTTTTTAATGGTTGAATCTCCTTATTGTCCAAGAATAACTGTGGTTTAGTGACAGACACATTGGTCTTTATTCATTTCTTTTTGTTTGTATTTTTTTTTTTTTCTTTTCAAGTGTACAGAATCTCAGTCTGTACAGAGTGAGAAAGGATCTTTCCCTTTAGGTCTGAGAGGGCCCCTCTGTGAACCTTTTGAGGACCTGTGTTCGTTTAATGTACAGTATCGGCCTCTTGTTTTCTTTTCATGGTAGATGTCAGAACAAAAGTAATGCCTAGATGTCTTGCCAAAGGATTATGCAGGGTGTTTCTGGAGAAAGCAACCTGACATTTATAAAACAGATAAAAGGGGATTGTTTGTTCTAGTTACAAAGTTCGTCTTCTGCTTCCCCCTATCTGCACTTTCAGTACACTGCACTGGATGTGCTCTCTTGAGTATCACATTCAGAAAAGAAAAAAAAGAAATATTGGAATGGGAATGTCCAAAGGGCATATTAGGTTGAGGTGATCTTCTTAGGGAATTTTTAGGAGAGTAATAATCTGAAATGGTTTCTAGGCTCAGCTTTAGTACTCCATTCTGCTTATCTTCTAATGGATACTGTAACTTATAGAGAAGTGTATTGGCACAGACCATAGAGACTGCTGACGAGACTACTAAGAAATGCCCTGACAGCACATACTGTTATTTTGAGATATCAGAGGCAGTGAGGAGCCTAAGCAGATTCACTAGGAGAAAAATGATTCTAATTTTCACTAATGTTACAGTAGTGTTACACTAATTTTCAACTAGTGTAATTTTTTTATTGTCTTTGATTTTTAATGTTCTGTAGAGACCATTATAGCAAAGTAGGCTAGCCATGGTTCTTGTATTTTAGAATTTCAAATTTAACATCAAGGAATAGGTAATTGTCAGTGGTTCCTCATCTTTTTGTACCAGGAGACTACTGCAGTGCTTCCAATGCATGATGATTGTGAGGACATTTTCTTCATTCTTTTGCTTGACACTAGCTGCTGGTCATGTAGTATGTTCTTCTAGGACAGTCCACAGATGAAATTGAAAACCACTGCTTTTAAGAATAAACTGGACGTTATTTATGTCTTTGGGAGCTAAGTGTATTTCTTGCAGGATATACTAATCTTTCTAATTTTACTTCCACAATAAGTAAGAATAACCACATATCTCATTGCCTTTAGGATGTTAATGCAAGATGATTTTCTTTTCCATCTAATTCCTACTTATGGTAGAAATAACAGCAGTAAATCTGGGGAATGGAAACAAACATGTCATAAAAATTAGCCCATGTTTTACCTTCTTTTTCTTTTTTTTAAAGTTGTTCAGATACATAATGAGCATGGTAGGAAATCAAAGACACTAAGTTAAAATAGAATTAGGATAAAAATATAAAAACAACAGAATTATTAAAATTGAATTTTTAAAGTTTTTTTATTCTTTAGAACTTTACTACAGTAAAAGAATAAATATTTTTTTCAATCCTTGAAATTTTGATGAAATTGTATATTTATATATTGCTTTCTAGTGTGGCAAACCTTGATCCTTTGAAGCATACACGTGAATCTTCATTTGGCTGAAGGCCACAAGGCATGTATCATACAACCTGGGGATAAAAGAGGAGGGGAAATATTGTGAGCGGTTCATGAGCAGGAGATGACAATAGCTCCCCAGTGGTACCACCATTGCATTACAAAATGGGTAGGCTGCCTGTACAGCTTGTTCTGAGGAAAAACTTAATGATTTCCTGAGCAGTTCCTTCTGTCTCACCCTGTCCCACATCTGGGGTTTCAAGCCATCCATCAGCCTTCTGCTGGCAAACTGTGCTGTTGATCATGTCACAGCTCTAGTATGTGAGTAGTACTTGTTACCATCTAAAACAAATGTGTCCAACTTCTGTTCTTTTGAAATGCAGACATGCATTTTAGCCCAATGCTGTGAAAGCATTCTAACTTTTCATATCAAAGTTATAAGAACCTATGTTCATTTCCACAGAGAAGTGTGTAAAGGTAGGAGGATGACAGTAGAAATGCCAAATGTTACAGTAATTTTTATACAAGTGTGACATTCACCTGTTTATTTTTGTCTTTGTTTATAGTTATAGGATAAAATGACTTCTCCCTGGAGTAGATAAGCACATGTGCAAGGAGAGGGCTGAAATCTAATCCATCCAAATGAAATCTTGCAGTCTCAAGGAAGATTTAATAAAAGACAATAACAGGTTTTTGTAGGTCTTCCAGCTGGGTTGATAAGTCACTTTTAAGTGGTTTATCAAACTGATCAAATATATTTGATAAACTCATATTAATGTTCCATAGTTTTATCTTGCTCTTTGAATATTAATGAACTACTATGAAGGTATATAAAATGTTGTCACAGGCGTTTATAAATAATTAAAAGAAACAGAATGTAAACTGTCAGACATGGAGGAAACTTTCGGTTTGAAGTTGATATCATAAAACTATTTGAACTTGTTTCAAATATTTACAATGCTTTGCTAGTAAGCTGGGTCCTGGCAGTAAGAATGATCTAGCTAGCAGGCTAGGTAGCAGGCTACTTGTGCTCGGTTACCCATCCCATGTACTAATTAGTGATTAACTAACAAGCCTCAAAATTTAAGCCTAAGAGAAATCCTTTAGGATATTGGATACAATATGGTAGCTAATATTTCTTCGTATTTTTTTGGAGGGGGCGATGTGATTAAGTTATACTAAATGGGAATCCATACAAAACCACTCAAATTGTTAAAATATTCAAATATGCCTTACTGTAACAAGAAAGCACTGTAATGTACTGAAATCAGCAATAGAACAGCTGTGTTTTAAAGGACAGTACTTTGAATGTCACTTGACAATTTGCTTTCAATTAGAAATAATTTACAGGAAGATGCCCACAAGCTAATCTTTACAGGATAATTAAGTTCCATTTTCTTTACTTTTAATTAAAAAGCAGAAAAGATTTAGCTGATCCATAAAAAAATGTTCTGTTTAAACATTCATCAGACTTCACACTTTTTTTTTCTTTTTTTTTTTTTGTCATTTGTTGTAGCAGATGTTATCAAAACCGCAGTCTGCTCTGTTTTAAACCCAGTATATTTGGTAAGTGAAACATGAGTTGTGATAGGCATGTACAGCTGAGGTATGATCATTTAGCTTCTCTATATTTGAATAGCTCTAAAATGATATCCACACTCTGGGCTTTAATCTTGCTCCTTCCATTGCTTATGGTTGTGTTGAAAGAAAGTGAAGCATATGAACAGCTGTATGGATGCTAATACTACTTTCCTCTTGTTTCTGTTGTTATTTTCATAATGCCATTAAAACTCCAAAGATGAATGTAAAGATGAAAACAAGCATCTTTGCCATGAAATTTGCATGTTGGTAAAATTGTCTGCATGCCTTTAGAATGGATGAAGAGTAGAAAATTTAAAATTCTGTTGCTGATTTCACATTGAATAAAAAAGTGCAGTGAATGTATGAATGTCTTAACACTGAAATGTATGTACTCTAATGAAATATTTTATATACATTTTGTTTCCAGAAGTGCTTACTAGAATTACAATATCCAGATATGCTGAATTGAGTAGCAATTGTTGAATTAAAACTTTCTAGACATCTCAAGTTCTAGATTTGCTCTTACGTTAGTAAACAGATCCACAGGGGCTTTCTAAATGTTTATGGATTTGATCACAATGCCTTTCTAAATAGACCACGACATGTTAAAAATATGATAGAGCAATTTTTTTTTAAGTCAAGAGCAGGTACCCTTGTCTCTAAAGAACATAGAGCCAACTTTCTGGAAATCATTGTCAAACTGATTTTTTTGCATTTCCCAAGGTTCAGAGTTGTCCTGCTTAGAGCAATTCTCTCGGTTACCTTTTTAAGTTGTCCTAATGTTAGCCAAACTCCCTGTTTGTACAGTTTTGGCCACAGATGCATGTTTAGAAAACATATAATCTAAGCTATCCAAACGACTTCATCTACCCTTTCCTTCAGTTTTATCAGTTTTTTACCATTACAACATATGATTCCCCTCTATGAAATTCTTTGCAACATCATTAAGAGGTAGACAAAAATGAGAAAATAATTTATTATTGAAATTTGAATCTGTTTCTGTGAATTTTATAAGAAATGGTTAAGCATTTTTGGCTTTACTTTCATTAAAATAAACATGGAAAAATGAGGGTACTCTTATGAGTCAAGGCTTAAAAACAAAAAAGAAGGTTAGGGGACTGCATGTGGAAATATATTTGAACGTGTGCTTGTTCACAAAAGAGTCATTTCATACAGAGTTAAATAATGATTTATGGTCACTCTTAGCTAAGCTATCTAATTGTTTGGCATCCAAGATAAGCTAATTATTTAAGTTCCTCTATGGGAAGGGGAATAAATAATTCTAGAGAGTTCTGTCAGTTTTGCACCCCACTTTAAGGGTTACTTTAAACTGACAAGCTACTGAAAAAGACAGCAATGACCTCTTTCTTTTGGCTGTCAATTCATATGGCTGCTCACATACAGCACAAACGTTTCTGTGTCCCTAGAGTGAACCAGGTGAAGGAACTGATCCAAGTGAAAACCATCTATTTTTTTCCCCCCTTGGTTCAACTTTATTCAAATCAATTTTTTTAATCTAATTCACCTGATAGCCACACAAATACTTGTGCTAATCCAACAAGGAAGGCACCATGACTACAAGAGCAAGCAGGAGAGTATGGCAGCCTCTTTTGGGAATGCTGTCTGCTGATGGTGGCACAAGGTGATAATAACATTACACTGCTAGACAGTTGTTTTAGAATGGAATCACTTCGTGATACTCAAAAAATATGCTCTGCTTTCTTTAAAGTAGTTGATCGTGATATGTAATTAGTGTAGCAGAAATATTGGTGTCTGACTACTTATACTAAAATTGCAAAATGCAGAATAGGATTCTTCTTAAATAAGAGTTTTGTATGAGATACAGTTGCAAAATTTTGTCCTTATAGTGCCTTAGAGCTTCTTTACTTATGTAAGTAAATTTATGTAAGTAAACATTCTGTAGATATTTTCTTATTCAGAATTTTTCCTGAATAAAAAATACAGACTTGGGCTCAGATTAGTACAAGAAATTATACTCTTTGTGTGCTTTAGAAAGATAAAACTAGATAAAAAAACTTAAGCCTTGGTCCATGATACTAGTTGCCTTTGATTGTAAAAATGTTTAAGTACAATACCATTGCCTTACTGTGTTTGACTGTATAGAAAATTGATTGTATCAGTGTAGCAGTAATAATGTACTCATGCTACATTTGATTACTTTTTGATAACTGGATAATATTGGGGAAGCTTAACACTATAGGTGATTCAGTCAAACTCGCAAGATAGGGGTCTTAATCATTTGAAGTATATTCTGGTCTTGTAATACTGAAGACAGAATTTGGTTTGAAGTGTTCATCTGCATCAGTGAAGTTCATATGATTGTCTTTGATAGAAAGGGAAAACATGGTAATTTACAAAAATATCTACAAAATAGTAAAATATTTTACTGCTTTGAATCTAGAAAGCTGAATGTAGTCTATTTTATGTTCTTAATTTTTACTAAAAAAACATAAAACATTCATTGACATGTCATTGGAATGTAATTTCAAGGTGACATTTTAGCATTACAATCATGGCATGATTGCCTGAATTTCTGTGCAAAGCAACTTTCCTATTTTAAAAAAGGTTATAATTTATAATTATATTCTCAAATCAAGAAACAAAGTATTATTTCCATTCTTCTTTCACATAAATGTGAACTCCTGTTGCATACAAATTTTTGATTTCTAGTGCTTTTCTTCCCATTATCAATTTTATATCAGAAGTTTTACTCCTTTTGGGGGCTGTGATGATGTATCTGTCTGTCCTGTGTTTTATTATGAGGGCCACATGTGTTCTGATGCAGCTAAAATAACTCCTTCAGAAAAATATGGATGAGTAAAATGTCTTGCTGGAAATAACTATGTATAAAATAACTTTTTATCTTTTTATTGAATGTACTTCATACAGTATTTTAGAATTATGGCACAAATCGTCTGGAAGCATGACTTGTCTACCTAGGGCGGGGGAGAGGATAGGGTGCTAATGGAGTTCAGACAAGCAGTAATTAACTAGGCCACTAAATAGGACAATTTAATAAATGATTTATAGGAAGAAGGAGCAAGACACCTATAACAAATATTTATGGGAATTTTGTGTTTAAATTATGAGCATAAAGCCAAAGTGGGAGGCAGTGGAAGGTGTCTCAGAAGAAATGTATGTAGTATTATGTGCTACAAGTTGGTTAAAAATCTTAAGTCTATGTGCCTGAGCACATTACAGTATCTTAAAGATCATTATTTTATTAGAACAAATACAATTAAACATCCAGATTTGACGTGTAGCATACATTTAGTGAATCTGTGAGAATCCAGAATGCTGATGGGTGATGGAAAAGATTTTACAATAATAGTTCTCTTTTGTGGTCCAGTTCAGCCATTTCACGTTAGACTTGCTTTGCTTTAGAAATTTTTATGAATGCATGCGGGCAGTCAGAAAAATTGTGTTGTATGTATGAAGAATGAGGGAATGACACAAGAAAAGGGGAGAAGAGAACCATCTAGAGAAGTGGAGCAGGTCTGCGTGTAGCTTAAGGAGGTGTTATATAATGTAATGGAAAGACAGAACAATTGTGTGGGGAAGTTTCAGTTCGTTTTCACCTGGTCCAGATACTGTCACTATTATTTCTCAAACGTTATTGTTCAGTTGCAGTTAAGAATATAACTCTAAATAACTTTTTACTTATTTTAGTTATTGCGATATTTTTACCCAAGGGAAGGAAGGGATGCTTCCACAGAGTGGGATGTGTATCTAGATATATGTGGTCATCTTCTTCAATTCTCTTATTACAGATTAGGCATGTCTAACCTCTCCTGCTAAGTAAGTGTCCATTAGATACCTACTACTGAAGAGCTGTCTTGTATGACTGAGGTACTTGGCACATTTTTGGGTAGTGAATCATCTTATGCAGTGTTACCTTTTAGATGGTTAAGCATCTATATTTAACTAGTTGTCTAGGCTTTCCTTAGCAATAGCCATAGTGGGCACTTCCTGAAGACCAAATTCTGCCATCATAATGTAGTTGTCCAAAAAAGGTGGGATGATAGCTTTGATGAGACATTTAACTTTCACATGCTTAAAATTAGGCAATATGAATCCTTTCTTTAGATTACACTTGAGCATATATTTTAGATTCTAGTAGAAAGAAGCTCACTGCTGGTTGTATCTACATGTGATTTCTATAAAGCATAGTCTGCTAACTTTCCCTTACAGTAATTAAAAGAAGTGACAAATCTTATCAGAACACAGAGCAAATTCTTACAATAATAAAAAGTAGTTTTCTTCAACCAGTATAACTGTATGATAGATTGTGTCCAATGCAGCTTTGTAAAAATTAACCTGCAGCTAACTTTATTTTACCACTGATAGTAAATGGTAAAGACTTTCTTTCATAAGGAAAGATTTATATGTTTGATAGGGTGGCTTAGGTTATAGGTTTATGTGAAAAATAATAATAAAAAAAAGAAATATCCTCCTTCTGAAATCCTCTTTTTTTTTCATCTCACTTGGTCGTACTTAGATTTTCCTAAGTACTTCATTTCAGATTTCATCAGGATGAAACAAATGGCTTTAGAAATTGCTATTTATGATAAAACTGTTTTTTTTTAAGTGTTAATAAACATTTTTATATAGTATAAAAATTCAATGAAATATTTATCTGAAAATTAACAAATATAGAAGCTAAAATTTTAATTCATAAAATACAGTTTTACTTTGTGACGTATACCTTTTGAGTTTATACCTGTAATATTCGGACGTAGATGAGAAAATGTGCTACTACACAAAACTCTGATACAAACTTTTAAATGAGTGCTTAAGAATATTTGATAAATTGGCAATGTTTTTATGTTCTAAAACATTTTTGATTTATTGGTGTTTGTAGTGCAATGTTCATATATTTATTTTAGTAGGATAAGGAATGTTGCTTATCCATAGATGTCAAAAGGATTATAGAAGCTCTTTTAGGCCTCTGGGAGGAGTACATGTTTAAACCACATTACATGACATACATAAAGGTAATGCGTCTATGTATATATACAAACATATACATTCTAAAGGAAAAGTTATACTGAGTGCAGAATATCTGATTTCAAGGCAGTAGTATTCTTGGTCTTCTCCTTTTCAATATGAGTGCAAAAATGAATTTGTTTTATTTATGTAGCACCTTTCATTACTGTCAAAAACCTTAAGGCACCATATAAGAAAATAAAATCAAACATGATAAAATAAATACACAATATAAAACAAAGTCCCCGGATTTTAAAATGGGAATGAAGTTGAAAGGAGAGAGAATATATACCTATCTTGTAAATTCTAGAAAGAAGTTAATATGTTTTTAAAAAGAAGTTCACTGAAAAAGATTGCAGGAAAGAAACACCTCAATGCTGTAGTGCATTCCTTTTAGCAGCCGTCCTATGCAGTGACAAAATTCTGATACTGAGTGGTACCTAAATTATAATATCCATCAGAACTCAGTTGAAAAGCAGCTCTCATTTGTACTTAAGGCCAGGCACTTGAAGGCTTTAAAATACATCAGAAAGGGATATATAAAGTCACTGTGCTACTTTTGGCTCACCTTTTAAAGAACAAAAGATTAACATAATATGACAGTAGTAGCCCTAAAGTGCAAAATGTGTGTGTGTGTGAGGGGCATGGATTCAAATCTTGAATCTCCCAAGATGCATTGCTTTTTTGGAGAATGGTTATTTGAAAGTGAAACTAAGAGAGTTTGTCTCCAGTTCCAAATCAAAGCTTTCAACTTGATAGGCACTAAAAAAGGACATATCTTTTCAGAGTGACCGCTATCTAATAAGACCTTTAGAAGCCTTGGCCAGTGGCCAAAGAGAGATCTGTTTTGATCAGCATAGCTTATCATGCCCTTAAAGATGCGGGAAAGTAGGAAAAATGACAAATGGTCAAGATTTAGAACATTTCTTGCACTGTAATTTAGACGTAGTAAGAATTATTATATTACCAGTATTATAAGATGCCTTCATGTTCCAATAAATATGTTAGATTTAGAAAGAAATGTAAACAAATATGTCAAATGCAACCAAAATGGTCCTCTTTTTTGTCAGCAGAGAAGTTTGAATCCCACATCTTCAGGCTTATGAGAGAAGAATAGAGTTTTTTCATTAAAGATAGGCTAGTCAAACAATCTGTAAGGTGCTGTGGTCTATTAGCTTCAAGGTAAATATACAATATTCAGTATTAATAGCTATTTGTTATAGCAGTAGGCTGTCAGAAAGCTCTGTAGACCTGTTTTTAAAACATAAGTAGGAGGAAAATACATGAAATTTTTTCAGAGGCATTTATGTGACTTATGCCTGAATGACTGACCAATTTTCCAAAAATGGTTAAGAGAGATCTACAAAGGAACTTTGGTGCTGAGACATGCATCATATCACTTTGCTTTTATATACCTAAATGTGGGAAGCCCTGAGTTAGAGCTCTCTCTACAGTGGTTGGGGAGAGTTAGACTAATCAGAATGGGATTCTGATCAACCAACACAATGAGATAGTTTCCTACAATGCAGTACAGAATGGGTCTATATTACACCAGAATTTACAGACTGAATTTGCTTAAATAGGCACCCAAATGGCAATTAATTAGTAGGCAAGCAGGGCACACTATTTTATGAGGTGTCTACTCATTGTACAGCAGCTAGTGGCTGGTATACTTACTCAAAACATGGAAAACTATGATTTGATTCACGCTACATGTACTCAGATCCAGCTCCTTACTGCATTTTCTGTGCTAGTGGAAATGACATGGCTTTTATAAAAGGATAACTGGGATCATCATCAAATACAGTTGTTAGCTGAGCCAGGATGCCTTTCATTAGTCTGGGCAAGTAATAACTCCAGTGATCTGGTCGGTCTCAATAAATAGCTTCTGCATGCTCTTTTAGGCATCACTTTGATACAGAATTTTTCATTCTCTGTGGTATACAGTTAGGAAGATCTGTTGTTGTACAGAAACCATGTTTTATTCTCTTTAGCGTGTTCTGGTGTGCTTGTTTTGTATCAATTTCATTTAGGAAGTTCCATTATGATGAAGGGTGTTGTGCATATAAGCTATTTGTGGAAGAGAGTGTTAAATTTATCTTTTAAATGGAAGAGCAGATACAAAGATTGGACTTGAAGTTGTGTGTAGATTACTTACTACATGAAAAATAATATTGCTGACAGCTTTTGTGGAAGTCACCTTTGGTGACTAGAATCTCATGAGTGTTTGGGATTCTCACCAGCCATCATTGTTAGTGCATTCTTCTTTAAAGCCAGATTAAACCAAATGATCCAAAGGAAATAGACTAATTATTTTTTTGTATTAAAAGCATATATATTCTGTAGTGTTTTCAGTTGAAGATGCAACATATATTACAGAAATCTAGATTTTTATCTTAATAGCTAAACAAGATTTAGAGAAAATATTGCTTTACAGTCTCCTTATATTTTTAAATTGGAAATTCAAACATTTTTTCCAGTTTTAGTTTCAATACATGTTTTAAATTATGAGTTGTGTATAGTGCATACTTATCTATAATCTGTAAGTTTTCAGACAAAATGGAAACACTGTCTAGAAAATAGAAGTCAAAGTCAAATACATTTGCATGCACAGTCTTTTTGTTAGGAGGAGAATTAGCTCTACTAAGTGTTATTTTTATTGATCAAAAACTAGAAAATATGAGTTTTTGGCATAGTTTGTGTGACATGTTTCGGTAATTTGAAATGCTTTTTCTGTTCTGCCACCTTCTTGTCTGTGATGAATCTTGCAATGGATGACAATTCTATCTTGTGCTCCACCCTAAAATTTGCAGAGAAATAGTCAAGTCTTTTATCCACTGTTTATGCATCTGTGCTCAGTCCAAAATTGAGGTGTCTAGATTAATTAGTTACATAAAAAATTAAACGTAAAAATCTGATTTTCCTTAAGGCATATGCTATATTGTGGTACGTGGTGATGGAACTTGCAGTCCACAGAGAACAGAATAATAGTTAAATATCAGATTATCTGATTATGAATTACTAGATTTACTCATATTTAATGAAAATTAGTGATATGAACCACAATATATACTGTACAGATTTTTTTGCCTCAGTTTGTATCTAGTGAAACTATTAAAGCCAGTTACTGTGGGCTTGCATAGGTGTAGGTGATGGCAGAATCTGGTCTAAATGCCATTAGTTGTACTGTCAATTAATTGCACTCATGATTAACTGTATCTGAAGAAATAAAGGCTTGTTTCAAAATAACTCCTGAAACAGCTGTGGTTTGCTTCTAGTCTTACATGACTTTGTATCTAGAATTAACATCCACTTTGAATTTATCATACATTATATTGAGATTTTATTATACTTGCCTTTCTGGATTTGAAATTAAAACTTTTTAATCACTCTTTTTCTTAAAGTAAAGCTTCATGAAAAGGCCCAAAGGCTTAAATGAGGAACAGTTACAGCTTCTGTTCCTGGCTGAATTGTAACTTAGTTGATTAGCTAGTACTTTGTGACAGGCAGTAAATTTCCATAGGTTGATGTTGCAGGGCTTACCTATCAAACAGAAATGACCTACAGGGCTAGTACCTGACTGCTTTCTCTGACAGCATTTGTAGTCAGGCTTTATTGTAGATTAAGACTCTTCACTTTCAGAGCTTAACAAACAGCTGGGGGCCTAATCATGAAGCTGAGTTGAGACAAGGGACAAATGTTTGCAGTCTGAAGCAGTGACTCCTGCCCTTCTCATGAACAGAGGCCAAGATGCCATTTATAAACTGTTCTTGAATGCCTGTGTCCAGTTCTCATGGTATTTGCTCAGTTTCTTTCATGAACGAATTGGAATTTTCTCTAAGATGCTCTAAGGCTGTTCTGTCGTGTCAGAATAGATAATGAAAACCTTTAATATTAATGTTCAGACAATGATTTTGACAAACTTGCTTTTATATTTTGCTAAAGAAATAATGATAAAATGATTTTATCTGCTATTTGAGTGGAGCCCAATGAACAAAATTTAGAACAGGTGAATTTGCTGATCCCTGCATTGCTGAACAATCAGCCAGAAATGTGAGGTTGATATCTTTCCTGATGGTCAACCTGGTTTACTGGAAGTCTGTCCTTAAAACAGATTGTCTTTTACAGTTTCTGATATCATTGTGTAACATCCCATAATCAATTATTCTGTGTTTATTACCTCCTGTAAGACTTCTTATTCTTACTCTGATATAAACACAAAACCTGCCAAGAGCATCTGGTCCAATCTAGTGCTTAGTAAAGTCAGTGAAAATACTTGCATCTACTTTGGTCAGCATTAGATCTGATTGTAATAAACATTAGTATTTACAGGATGAGTCAGTTGTGTGATTCAGTAGGTATTTTAAAACCCTAGGAAATACCATTCAGCTCTAAATACATTCTACCTACTGTTGATCAGGTTGGTGAATGAGCATACAGTTGTATAATTCATTGCAATTTTTAAGCTTTTGTGTACCCTGTTCATATTATGTAATATTTTATAGCTCAGAGTGAAAAGTAATAATAGTTCTTTGCATTTCTATAGGATTTATCATCCAATCCCAAAGTATTTAAAAGCATTAACTGATCATATTTGCTATATAGCTGCATGATGGGTAAGGACACTCTCTGAAGTGAAATCATCTCTTAGTAAAAGAACTGTTTACAGAGAGATTACAAGCAGATACCATTCCAGATGTGTTCCTTCTCTGAAGCCTTCTCCTTTTCAATGTGTTCTGTGCCTGCCAAGTTTCCTACAGATTGGCACCTCATTCTATTTCTTCCTCCTTTTTTTTCTTTTTTTTTTTTTAAATCATTTTCAACATTTATAGTGTAGGACAAGTATTTTTAGTACATAGCTCATTAAGGACTGGAGATAAAATTTAGACTGTTCAGTGTAGATGGACAGTGCAGGTGTCATAGAGTTTTAAAAACTTAGGTATCTGCCTTAGCAGGTTACTCTCAATACCCGAGTTACATATTTTAGGCTGCCCCCACCTTTAGGGAGACTTGGGTTCCTCTGGAGGGTGATTCATTTTTCTTACACTGAGCTTTTTTGGAGAAAGGCAGAATTACCTGGTAAGGAATACAAGAACACATCTGAACTCCATGGAGGTGGTGTTAGAATTGAGTCAGGTGCCAAACTGTGTCCTTCACTCTTCTGGGGACCAGCATGCTGAATTTTGAGTGTAGAGACTTAGCTGTATGTATCTGACCTCTGTCTATTGCATGCTCTAATCAGGAGGCTATATCAGTTTTTGCTAGCTGCCCTCTGGGTCCATGGCATTTCCAGTCTTGGCTAAAATTTGGCCAGCCTAGAAGCCTAAACCGTTTTATTTTTGGTAATATCATAGGCAATTTGGTACTTTCTTGAAATGCAGATCTGTGAGGCATTGTTGTATATTGATAGACTTTCTGCTATTCTGCAGAGGCAACTGTGCTATTTGGCTTTATGCTTCTTGCTTTGTTTATCTGCCTTCAGCAAATGATTTCCCTGGGCAATATCTTATCCTTACATCATATTTCTAGTGTGTTAGTAGCATATGTTGTACTCACTAGAGCACATTCAGGAGTAACGTCTTCATGATACTTTCTAATGCCTTGTCATCAAATTGTACATCCATCTTGTGCTTAAAGCTAAACAGATAGAATTGCTGTAATCCAAAGAGCATAGCCACAGCTCTTTTTCTGTATAAGAGTAGCTCACAGGAACATTGCCTGTGTATGTCTCTCAAGACCTTATTATTACAGCCTATGGGGTTTGAATCAATCATGCTGATAAAGCATACTCCACAAAGAATTCTGCTTCAGATGTGTAAGGTCATGCAGGATTGATCAGTAAGTTAAGATAACAGCTGATTTTTCAAAACTACAGCAAGCTGTACTTCTCCTTCCAGGTTTGGTGCAGCTTATTGTCAGGGACATTGATTATTTGTATAAAGGTAAATCATGGTCAAATATTTCATCCAACAAATCATTCCATGATTTGGAAATTCAGTTTAGGTGTTTTGGCTCCTGAATTAATGCCCTAAAACACACTGCAACAAACAGTAAGTAAAAGATATTGCAGGATTTGCTGGTGAAGTCAGCGAGCACTTGTTTCTTGCCTTGTAATTTGCTTTAAACTTCTGTAGTCCTGAAAAAGAGTTATGTGACTGAAAGCAGAAAATAGATACCTCCACTGTTATTACAGATTAATAACTTCTAGAGCATACATTTAACATCCAGAATTACATACATCATTTGCCATAAATATTTAATGTTTCCATGTGATGAAACAGATATAAATGTCTGAATTACTGCAGCTGCAGTTGTGTGTATTAGCACAACTAAGAAAAAAGTTATTTAGTGAAATTTTAGTGTCACTGGTTACCACTGCAAGAGCATGGTAAATTGCCCAAAGTGAAACCTATACTTTGAAACATCCCTGAAGGATAGAAGCTTGGCTCAAAGCATAGATTCAAATTTAGATGAATGCATGTGCTGTGTATCCAAGCTTAAGTCTTGAATGACAAGCTGCAAAGTTTGGATGAAGGTATAACAGAACGTGTCTTGAATATTCATACACTGACCAATACAAGTTCATAGGTAGAATTTTGTATGCATTTTTCCTGTATTTATTTCTGTCCATAATTCTTCTAAAAAGTGAAAGGCCTTCCTTGCTTTAAACTGTCATATCTGATTGAGGATTTATGTTGTAGCAAATCAAATTAGGCAAAGTCAGTTCAAAATAAAGTGGAAGCAAAAAAAGAGATTTTTTTTGATTATATGAATATTATATGTAAGAGAATAATGGTGGACAATGAATATTTGTATAGGTATAGTGTATGTAAAAATAAACATATGGGATGATAAGTTTAAAAAAAAAAAGCAGTTTAGCTTTGTGTTGTTATGTGGTAGCTACAAATCAGTGCATGGTGGGAGTGAATTATAACATTTAGTCGCAGGTCATGAGGGAGTTTTGCCTTCCATGCTTATGAATCTTTTCTTTTTTGATTAATTATTTCATTGTTTCTGTAGATGACACAAGTTATGCAAGATTAGAGTTTCCTGCATGAGGTCCAATCCCAGGGAAGTCTGATTATAAGAGGAGAATATTATAATCATGTTTTATATTATTCAGGAGCCAGGACAGAGAGATGTGTTCAGAATGACCAGAGCTGAACAGTATCCTGAATTTGATACTGGTTGGATCTTTTAAGTTTATTTGAAAATCTTGCTCAATATGTTTAATTACAGTAAGAAAGCCAATGGAATGAAATGCATAGGTTTTTGTGATCAGGTTTGCATTCAGGGAGTAAGTCTCTGCTCAATTCTATTCAATTGTAAATCGCTAGCAGAGCATTCGGTAGGACAGAAGGATCTAAAAAAAGTTATCTCAAGACTACAAACATTATGCACTGAAAGTCTTCCTTGGAAACAGGAGACTCCAAAAAGACAAGTTCTTTGATCTACAGTCTTGTTCTTTCCTGCCTTAATTCAACTTCCTCCACAGTATGGATTGCCATTCCCTAGCATCTTGGTTGTGTAATAGAAATATTTGGGGACATCAAGATGAATATACTTCAACAGAACAAATACGGATGTTTTGCATTTGTTCATAGGAGACAATCCTCTATTCAGTCATACCACGCCATAGGCTACAGTTCCTGTGGTGTGGTATGACTGAATGAAACTGAGTCTACTAGAAGCTACTAACTAATCTTAGAGACTTTTCCCCCTATAGATTCTTAAATAGATGTTTGAGAAAACAGGATATATTTGGTAGGATGATTAGCAGGCTGTCAATTTCAAGCAATGGTTTCTTCAGCAAAAGGTGAGTTACTGGATATTTCAGAAATAGTACACTTATCCAAAATTGTGTAATGCCTTCCCTAGGAGTTCCTGGCATCTCCTCATGACCCAGATAAGCTAGGTGGCAGAGTCACAGATTGTTCTTAGCTGCCATAAATTCTTTTTCTTGGCTGCTTGTTCTTGATGACCAAAGAAATCACTCTGGATACAGGAATCTTTTCTATAAAATTCTAAACCATTTATTTGCAATAGGAGGTGGTATGTTTCAGAGGTCAGAAGAAGACAGCCTAACAAAGCAAATCATAGTTTGTTTTGATAGACTTTACTATCTTGGGGAGAGAAGAAGTAAGCTTTTGTTGTTTTCATATAGGGAGCCAGTGTTTCTGGAATTAAATTTTGCAAAAGTTTAATTTTCAAATAAAATTTTGAATGTACATTGGCCTGATTTTTATTGAATAAGTTTCATTATTTTGGAAAGTTGTGTCCTGTGAAATCTCAAATTAAGTTCACTTTTCACTGGATTGTACAGTGTTTCCACACCACCAAAGGTGAGCACTTTCAGTGGTGTAGATCAGAATAGCCAGCAAAAGACGGGGCTAGAAATCTAGCTAAAGATATGATGTCTCATTTTCATTAAGAAAAGTGCTAGGTAGTAAAGTGCCCAAATGCTGCTTATACAGTAAACCACATAAAACTCAGTTTATGCATAATTGTAGATTGAAAGACTATCTGTCCTGGAGGTGGAAGTGATGTGTGGTGGATTGTGTGTGTTTTTGTTTTGTTTTTTAACCCTGTAGTCCCAAAGAATCCACGTCTGACTCAAAACCTGGCTAAAATCCACAATTCCACTGTTGACAGTGAATAGTGTGCCCATTTTCACATCTGAGATGGATTGGAGGTGTTCGTACTATATTTGTACTTTATGGTTTATTTCTGTGTTTCTAGAGCTGTAAAAAAGGATTCACAATTTGTAATGCAGATTTATGAGTTTGAAAATGTATAAACCTTCTATATGGTACTTTAGATCGGTTTAGCCCTTCTCCAGAGAAATTCTAACTGTTACTATGAAATAATAAAATAACCCACAACAGTCGGTGCAACATAAAGCAATATTGTTTTATGGCATAGTGAATATTTTACATTTAATTCAGTTCTTTTTTTATAAGATCCACTAGAGAATCAGTGCAAAATGGAGAAATAAGCAAGGGAAATGAGGGAAAGAAAACTTGGAAATTGTTTTTTGCTGAAGAAGAGAAGCACCATACACATCCAGCAAGCTGTTATCACATAGTTTTATTACTGCCGTTAATAAGCGTCCCACACTTCTTATTTAACTAGTTCTTTTCTACTACAAGATCCTCAATTCTGAGAGTGTTCGGCAACTATTAGTGTTCGGCAACTATTTATTTGTCTCAGAGGCCTGACATACTTCCCCTTTCTCTTTGCTGTGGCACAAGAATTGTCACACTTACTGCATCTGCCTACAAGCTCATCATGGACAGACTTACTTGTCACTGTTAAACTGAGTAGAAACATTAGTATATGTATGCACTGAATTGCCTTCTTTGCACATCTAGGTATCTATGATTCTGGTGACTGTCACCTTTACTTGGAGACGAGAGGTTCATGCTGTTCATCTTCAAATGAAAGTCTTATCTCTCTAATTTTATCTTTACTTAAATATTAAAAAAGTAACCATCTCAATGTGAATTATTGCTGAATTCTATCCAGTCTTTAAAAAGCAGTAGTATTTTTGAGTAGTACAGTGTTATGCAATACCATCAAATCTGTAGGTCGCAATGGATTGTAGTCTTTTATTTCTGTCATGTTTGTTCCTGTTTGATTTTTTTGATTTCTTTGAGACTCGTAGGTTCTAAATTGGGCAGTTTATGGCTTTTTTGCATGTCATATGTTAATGAAGATTTTATCTTTTTTTCTGACCAGGAAATTGATTAATGTGTTTCAGTGAATTCTGATAATTCTTTTAGCTTGGTTTTACAGCCAGATTTTCCACTAAGGAATATGGTATTATCATTCCTCTTTTGTAAGAATTAGCTTGCCATAAAAGTTGTAAAAGTCATTTTCTAAAAATTCTGAAGAACTTTGCTGAGAAACTGTAATAGACTGTGATTTAAAGCTAATTAAACTTCCTGTTATGATTATATTTACAACATATGTATGTGATATTGATGGCTTCAAGTGAGTCAGATTTTTTTTTTTTTTAAGATATGAAAATCATCGTTGGAACAATAAAAAGTGATGGAAAATATAATTTGAAATAAGATAGGAATGAAACTATGTATCTGCTGTGCTCACTAGTTTTCATATTTCTTATTGCCCTAATCAGATTAGAAAAAAAATAGATTTCTAGACTTGGTCTAGAAATTGTTTAGAACGCTGACATTAGCCCTGTCAATTAGTAGATCTCTTACAAAATTAGTTTTGTATTAGATGGGGGTGAAAGCCATCAAACCTTTGGGGGGTGTCATGTTCCCCCTCGCCCGACCCACTTTTTTTTTCTTTAATATTTTTAAAGAAAACTCCTCTGTTAGAAGTAGTCTTCTTCAGTGTTGACAAGGTAATGTTAGGGTAAGTGTTACGTTAGCACTAAATAGTACCTAGCTACAAAAGTTTCTAAGATTTTTAAGAAACAATACGTCTTTCTTTTTTCCCTCTAGTTGGAAGAAGATGTTTTTAAGGATTTCTCATGTTGCAATTCCCACTCTGTATCTTTGTTTCAGTCAGATAACAGGGTTTCATTTTAAAATGCTAGTATCTGATGCATTTTTCTCAAAATGGCTCAAGTTGTCCTTTAAAAAAAAAAAAAGTGTTATTCATTTCCTTTTACATTCTGAGTAGCTAGTTTGATAAAGTTACTCATGACAACTTGTTGATGTTACAAATGTGTTTGCGTCCATCAAGAATAAGATATTTATGATTTTGAAAAGGATAATTATCAGAGTTTTGAGTCTTCCAGAGTGGCAGAGTACACCAGTAGTGAACAGTGCAAAGAGACAGCCAACAGCATCAACAAATTTGGAAAACAAATTTGTTAAAGAATATAGCATCAAACTTCACCAATTTTACTGATAACCAAGAAAGTGCTTATAGTCTAAGGAATGTTGGACTGCTTGAGGAAATATTACTGTATTAATTATAAAAGGATCAGATTTTGATTTTGGTCTATAGGTTTTGTCTCTCCTACTATTTCTGTATGGTGAGGTGGTGGATCACTTGGATACTTTCTAGATTGTAATTTCCCATTACTTTTTATGTAATGTTTCTGTTGAGCCAATTTTGGATCTCAGCCAGGATCTACCAACACAATACAAGTTAGTTCTGTGCAGTGCCCAGTCATGCTCCAGGATGATTTTGATCTACTGTGTATTTGATTCTAACGAAGGATATTTTCTTGGTGCTTCAAAGGCTCTTGCCTTTGTATGGGCATAAAATAGCTGTACTGGTCTAGACCAAAATGCCTTCTTTCAGGCGGTGACTAGTGATCTGTTCTTTCCCCTTAGCCTGTTTTTGGCTCTGGGGCTTAAACCAGATGTGGTATCTTTATGTTTGTATGTTATGGTGGAAGCCTGTGCCCTACAAAGTGTAAGATTTGAAAAGTGTTTTGTTCTAGGCATAAAGGCTTATTAGTGTTTTGCTGGAATCCTGCAAAGTGCATATGTACATGAGTAGGAGAGTATTGTGAGAGAATCTGGTGACAGGGAAGAAAGTGTGTGTATTTATTTCTTGAAGACTGATCCAAATTTATATTCACAATCTTTACCCCTCGCTCTGGTACTTTCTTTTCTAAGTTAAAAAACTAAACATATTCCTTCATCTGGTATTACCTGTTTTCATGAAAGCACAAATATTTTGGGTTGTGTTGCATACTACTCCCTGAAATTTGATATTGCTTGCCAGAGAAAACTGGAAGGACATCTGAAGACACTAACTGGCAACAGAATAACCCTTTAAGGCTAATTCAAGCCTGGATATTGATGATGAGAAAAAGTTCTATTCTGAGTGTTTCTTTTCCTGGAACATCAAGCAAATTCTCAAAAGGTACATAAAAAGAAAAAAAAATCCAACAGCCTTGTGCTAAACAACTAGCAATTAAATGTTGATAATGACAGTATAACAATAGTTTCACCAGTAATATTAGAATAATCATCTGTTAGTATTGATACTCATGATATATGAATCCACTGTAAAAATATAATGAACTGTTGTATTTGATGGCAGTTGAGTGGCAAAAATAACAGGAGAATGAGAGGAGGGAAGTAGAGCGTAGGAGAAAGTTATTAACCAGTAAAAATGACTTTCTACTTCTGACTACCATTCCATGTTACAGCTTTCTTAACTTTGTATGTTTTTTGGATCTTTGCCACACACTAGGGAGGTAAACCACAGTGTCTGTCCCCCTTAATCTTCACCCACAGGAATAACAAAATACAATAATGCATGGTGACACTTCGTATCATTGCAGACTATAGGGCTTTACACTCATATTTTTGGTAGCGATGTCACTTCTATAAAAATATCCATCCTAGAAATCTAATTATTTCCAAAAGAATTTCTATTACTGTATGGCATGATAATGTTTTACTGCCTGTGACAAGCAGTGCTGCAAGCCATTTTTAATGTTTCCTTCTGTATTATTAACAATAGCTGACCACTATTATTAATATTATAATAGTTATTATTTCTTATACTTTCATTTTAAAACTCCTACTCTCCTTTTAAAGGCAATCTTTAAATTGACAGTGTTTAATAGTACAACATACTCAAATTGTTTGTCTGTTGTGTCTGTAAAGGAAAACATCCAATTCAGCTCCTAGTTTTGTCCTGGATACTTGTTCTACCATAGTGTCATGAGTTCCCCCTCTTTTTCCAGAGGTCTCTGTAGTGCAACAGTTGCAAATAATGTTTGCTATCTTCAGCCTTTTGACCAGCGTGAAGCAGAAACTACATAAAGCAGTTGTGCTGTGTTCAGTTCTACACAACTTAGTACCAGAAGATGTAAGAAAAAAAAAAAAAAAAAAAAAAGAGGGTCCTCAAAGGATCAAGTAGTGAGATATTTGAGTACTTATTAGACTGTAGTGTTCAAAAAAGATTAAATTCTAAGGACACTTGCTTTTCAGTGAAGTGATAATTTAAAGGGTCATGACAATTTAAAGGGTCATGACAAAAGGCTGTTAGTATGTGAAGGTAGAAACATCTAAAAAAAAAAGTGACACTTTTAGAGGAGGAATGGATTGAAACTGAAAAGGAAATTTTTATTGAATATTAGGCAAAAAGTCATAGTTTCTTCTATTAATTACATTATAGAATAATTGTTTTATGAAAGTAGTTTAAAAGCTGTGCTTTGAAAAAAGTTGTGCCTTTAAAACTGGCATGGGCAAAGCATGAGAAACAAAATCAGAGGATCAGTTCTGTGTTCCCAGTTCAATACTGACTTGATATAATTGGCCTTCCCACGTGGGAATTTAGTGGTACAATATTCAGTTAAAAGTGCTATTCTTTTTATGAATAACACATGTGACTTTAAACAAAATGTTACAGTGGATCTTGTTTGTTTGCAAAAAATATTGAACCACTAAATATTATACTGAATGTTTAAAGTTAAAGCAGTATTGTGTATGTTATACTATAAAAACCATGACTTCATGTGTTACAAAAATAAGTTTAACCTTGTGCTCCACCAGTCCTACAATATGTAGGAGCCAGCAAAACTGAGTTTGTGGTAGATTTAAGTTGCAACATGTACATAAATTGAGCTTTGCCTTTCTAGGGATGTGCTTATGTATGTATGAAGAAAAGATGAAGGGTGTCACTGAAAGGTTCACACACTTAAAGCAGGTTGCCAGCAGACAGAGGAGATGCTCTGATGATGTAAAACTGAAGGAAAGGTGGAGTAAGGAACCTGTGTAATGTGGAATCAAACCTTCCATGGTCCAAACTCAGACAGTGTTAATTGCATTCATGGACCTGCTGGAACTGTTGCCTCGGTGCTACAAATGGCTTGTATGTAATTAAAATCTCACTAGAAGATTCATTAATGATTGGTAGTTCTGGTGGAACTGAAGAACATTCTACTTTTTCACCTTTAGCTCCATCTAATGCTGGGATCAGAAGTGCTAGAATACTGCAAAGTAAACAAAATTATAACATTCAATACTAAAATTTTAATAGTAGTGAATATGTCATGGAATAACATAAAACAAAAAAATACAAAATGACTAAGTTATATGGAATGACATTCGAAAAGGAATGATGTTTTTGATGCTTTCTTCCCATATGAGACCTTTTCAAAATATTCAGCTTCATGGATGTTTTCTCAGTTAAGCTACTTCTAAACATCTAGAAGCAAAATTCTTTTTGAAATCAATATTCAGAGTTTAGTTTCCTGTAGTTATCTTTTTATAGCCATAGTAGCTTGAGATAATTTAGAATAGTCTGCAAGTTTTGTAACAATTAGCACTGCAAAGTGATGCAGCTGTATTAGTTAAACTTTCAAAGGGTTCTCTGAATGAAATCTCTAGCTAACTAGTACTACTATGAGAAGAAAGGATGGTTAAGACAAGTGTGGAGTTTTAGCTGTAGGTGAAACTGGCATTTCCTTGGAGATCCAGGTGTTTGATTCTTAAGTGAGATGAAAATAGCAAATGGCTCTGCTGCATTTCTTCCCTGATAAGGAAAAACCTTGATCAAAACAAAACCAAAATATAAGCCAGCCAAGGCTAATTTGATAATCATATTGTAATAGAAGTGAAGCCAGTAAACTTTTCAAGCGAGTACGTAAGTTTACTGTGTAAGCCTGAGCCTGGAATAAGATTGCCTGATTTAAATTTGGCAGGTAGAAAAAGTTATTAAGACAGCTGAAAGTACAGGTGTATCAGAGTCCAACGCTGTCTGACCAGGTTCTTTTAGATACTCCAGGTGTGAAGGGTGTAATGTTTAATATCAAGTTTGCTTATTTGAAGATATTTGATTTTACATGAGTTTCTGATTTAGTAGAGTGTTACAACAATATACTGAAATCACAATACAAGTGTAAGTTACACTTATGAAAATATAGCAATTGCAATATACAGCTGAATCACAATACAAATGTAATTCCCATTACCGGTCTCTATAATATGCTCTCCATCATGACACTGGGTGTCCCCAAGTAGTACGTGGGTTGAAACCAGCTCAAGCACATTGCTCTCTTCAAAATTCTTTTGTGAATTGTTCTGTTTTTTATGTCGGGCTGAGCCATGTATACACTCCCCCATGCTGGTCTGGCTAGCTCAGGGAGACATGCACACTCTTCTGATGAACTCCAGGAGAAACATTTACACCACCAGTTGATCCACGCAACTGACATAGCTGTTTATCTAAAACAAAGGGCACCAGTCCCCTGTGTTGAGATAAAGTCAGCTTCCTGTGCAACTGCTGTGGTCAGTCACTCCCTATGTTATTCCCTGAGCTTCATGGGCACGTTGCCCTAGTCCATCTCCTCCTTCCATTGTATGGGTTTCCTGGTCGATCACAAGATGGAAAACATTTTCAGACCTCTTATTTGCTGTGGGAAAAAAAGAAGTGGTGGTGAGTTACAGACTCATCATTACCAAAGCATTCAGTGTCCTCATTTGAAGGAGTTGTATTGTTTCTCAAGTTGCTTCAGCAAAATAGCAATCATGATAAGAATAGAGCAGAATGAATTCTTGTTTTGATTTGAGGCTCGTTGCTTTGAGATTTAGATTGCCTCATAATAACCCTTACCAGCCATCTGGTTTCCAGAGGGAAAAAAAAAAATTTTTTCTTACTGGAAAGGCTAAGACATAACAAGCACCATTTAAAAACTCATTGTCTGGAAATGACATAATGACTTTGTGTTTTCAAATTATTAATTAGTGATTAACTCAGAAAACCAGCAGGTTATGCCAGCTCTAGAGCACTGCACAAAATGCAGTGTATTTTGTGCAACCTTGCAATTCCTACCACTGAGGAATTGAATTAAAAAGTAGTAAAAAAGTGAATAGGGTTATTAAAGAAAGCAAGTACATTGTAACATGCACTTCTAATTTATTTTAAAATGTATAATTGACTTTTCTTATTTGTATTTTGGGGGGTTTATATATTTATGTGAATAAAGAGATATAAATGACATAAATGTAATTGTTTTTCAATAAATTCTATTGTGTATGAGATCCAGACTAAGGTATGCTTGTATTATGAATTCCTTTTTTTTGGTCATGTTTGTAAGATATACATGTTGATGAAACATGTTAGAAGTAGTTAATTATATTTTGGGTTAGCATGCTGTGTTGCTGTTGGTCTTTGAAGATCTTAAAAAAGAAAAAATTACATTTCATCATTATGGTGCATCCTTGTAAGCTACAGCAATTGATAGTATTGTAACTATGCATCTGATAATCTTCCAGGCAAACTGAGATCTGAATAGCGACGGAAAGGAAACTAAGCATTAATATTCTTTATCAGTGGACTCTCTGGTTGGGATTGCTTTACATAGGAGAAGGGACACTGTTGATGATTATTGTGTGGCTCTTTTGCAGAAAAATACTGCATTTTATTCCTGACTTTTTTCAGGTTATTTGATTTTGATTAAAAATATGCACTATTCATTTCTGCTACACTCTGATCTAAAGACTTAGTTCTAATTTGAAACCCTCCAATTTTGTTCTGCATATTGATAAACTCCATTATAGATTTAAAAATACTGAATGAATCCCCAGTAGTTGTTTTATATCTTTGGAACTTTAAATTTAAGTAATTAATTACATGATTCTATAGCTCTTGCATACTGTTAAGTTCTATTTTTATTATCCTGGCCAAAATATAAGATTCCCACTAAGCTAAATTGCCATTCATTCCAGCATAAATCTGCTAGACAAAGAACATGGAGAACTTTGTGCTTTAGCTTATTTCTAACATCTGAAATTCCTTTGTTGTTACTTTAGGACTCCCAGTTATTTTAAGCATAGTGTTTTTTCCATGTGTCTGTTACATCACCTGTTATGTTTTAAGTTTTTCCTTTAATTATGTCACTGAGTTATTGATCATTTTCAGATATGCTTACTTTTATTGAGGTCTAATCCAAACGAGCCCTGAATTCTACACACAAGCTCTGTAGCTTTGATCACTTTGTTAGAGATCAGCCCTGAGTTGTCTTTCTGGGGCTCATTTTTCTGCAGTATTCTCTGTTTTACATTCAGTAGAAAAGACAGGGGGGAAAAAAGCAATAATAATATGAAGAGAAATAGTAACTTGTGGGAGAAGTCATGATTCACTGGTGTTTTCTGGACCTAAAAAGTCCAGATTCCTTTGTCCGTTTTTTTTGATTTAATTGCATGATGACGTACAGAGATGAGAGACCAGTTAGAGAGGTCTGAGGAATACAGCCATAAACAAAAGTAGAGCAGGAATAGTCTACAGTAACATACAAAAATAAAAAATATTAAATAAACAGAAGAAAAAAGACTCTCTAATTTTCTATGGCAGCATAGCACGGCTTTGCTTTATGAGAAAAATGTTAGTATTGTGTCTTGAAACCAGAGATGTAAAATTGCAGTGAGTAATGAGTATGTATTCCTCTGATCTCTTAATGTACTTGATGTGAGGTTCCTCTTTCATCGTAGCTAACATGCTGGCCATTAAATACCCTGCAGCATCATCATTAGTGGCTTCAAAGTGCTTCTACTTGCATCACATTTTTTCCTCTAGGAGGTGAGTGAGAGCAGTGATTAGCAAATACTAGTATCTGTCACTCACTTCTGGTATGATTGCCTGAGAAGTTATGTGTGTGGAATATAGGCCACAAGACTCTGCTGAAGTCAGAGTGAACTTTTCCATCCTTCATCGTTCTGAAAAGCATTATGCTCTAAGAGTGACTTGGGCACATGTAAGATACCTACTTGGGTATCGTGTTTGAAATTGCTTTGCCTTTGCAGTGCCTACTAAAGAAGACAAGGTATAAAGACAGGCTTCCCAGGTAACAGGTAATGTTACTTAAATGTTTCAGATTCTTCAACAGTCAGATTAAGGCACACCAAGGAGCCTCTGTTGCTTGTTAATATCACAAGATCTTGTGTCGGGAGGATGGGACTTGCTGAGATCACAGGATTCTGAATCTCCAGGGAATTTCATAGGATTGTTCAGAGCAGCATTCATAGATGTTGTTATTTGACAAATGTTGATTGGTTGGTGTAAATGTGTCTATTCTTTGTTTTGTTGGCTTAAGTGAAAAATCCATGTGTAAGCCATAATGAAAAGGGAGTCTGAGTATTTTCCTTGAATTGGGAAATATGTACTGTTGCACCTTTCATTTTCATATGCTTTATCCATGGGCTGGAAAATGCAAGAGGAGGGAGAGTTGCCTTTATTAGGGAGGTGAATTATCAAAACTTAGAATACCTTACCTGTAGAAAACGATATGAGCATATGTTAAAAAGGTTACAAATATTTGATATTTCATTTTTTTATTTTGCATACACCTATATTGGTATAAATATCAATGAAGTTTCTCACAGATGAATGAAACATCAAATATTCAAATTTTGTGTTTTTATATGTATGTATATGTACATATATTAATGTTAGTAAAAGGAACAGGATTAAGAAGCCATCTTCTTGCATAATGAAACTTTTTTCTGTATTGATAGTTTCTAGTTATTTGCTTTCTTTTTTTCTAAGCCTGTAAATTGAAACTTTTTTTTTTTTAAATACTAAGGTGTCTAACTGAAGCAGTTCATTTGAATTGGATAATATTTGCATCAGTGTTAGCCGTATACCATGTTAGATTGCCAATAGTTTCAAAAATTGTTTTGTAGAAGTTAGCTGATATTAATCGTATGGAAAGAAGTGATGGGTTTAAAAACTATAAAATATACCATAATCTAGGGAAAACAGCTTCAGGGGAATATTTCCATATAAGTAAACAGGGAATATTTCCCTTTTAACTCTATGTTACATTTAAGAAAACTACTGATGAACTACTGCTTCTATAGGTACCACAGATTTATCTTTGAGAGCCTCATGCCCAGCCTACTGTTTGCGTTGTTAACAGGTACTTCAGGAACAGTGGCACGCTGTTGATATCTGTGTTGTTGCTGTGATTTTAGCAGGACGTTGACGCAGGATACTCATCCTGTCATATCTGTTGTTTTCTTCCTCCTCTCATACAACCAGAAATACGCACAACAGTACCTGTTGTGGAGCTTCCACTCTGAAGCTGTTATATGGTTGCGGGTAGAATTAGGACAGCTAATACAGGAAGTAAGTCCTTTTCTCACTCCTCATCTTCATGTTGGATAAGATCTCTTTGAAAATTTGATCCACCTAATTTCTTTCACTGTGGTCCATAGTGTGCAAGAAGATACAGTCTTGACTGGTCGTGATGCCATCTTCTCCCAGTGAGAAGTCCACTGTCGGTCTCAGAGGTAGTAAATGCTGCTTATAATTTAGTAAATGGATGATCAAAATGAGATGGTAATAGAAGGAGCAAGACTAGAACAATTAGTACAGTTTGTGAAATGAGCATTTTTTAATTAGGGAAACTTACATACATGAACTATGTTAGTGAAAGCACAGTACAGAAATGTCATTTCAGTTTTACTAGGAATGACTTCCTTGAATTTGCTTTACAATAAATCTCTGATGCCTTGTCTTCACTGTGCTTTCACTCCTGGGATAGCTCAAATGCATTAACAATATATGGTAGAAAATGTAACTTTTTTAGCCATTAAGATAGGCCTTATAAATTTGTCTTATTTTATACTGCACGGGTTAAAAAAGAAGACATGGAAAGGGAATAAATGCAAGTACACATTTAATTGCAACAAAGTATTGATTACCTGTTTTCTCAAGTTTTTGTGTTAAATCTGGCAAGAGTAACTGGTGAGACATGCAAAAGAAGCAGAGCAGGCTATGTGTCTAACCCAGGTGAGGAATTTTTGAGAGTAAAGATCTGGCTTCCCCAGGGCATAAAAAGGCCTGTTGTCCACTAAAGACCAATTGAAAATTCATAGGACTGAGGCCCCTGACTTGCTTAAAGATTTCATACAGTTCTCCTGCAATATCTAGCTATTGAGAATCTTTTAAAATCTGGACCTAATTACTTGTTTTACTTGTGGATTCAGGAAGAAAAATAACTGATGAACCAGGATCAGTGACTGTACTGTATTGTACTGATGATAAACCTGTTCTCCCTTCTTTTCTAGTTTAAATCACTTTCTATATATCAATTACCCAGTTTACCCTAGAGCAAGAAGAGATACTCTATATATTTTTTTCAAATGATGTGAATACATCATAATTAGTACTACAAAAAAAATGCTTCCCAAGATGAAATATTTCTACTATTACTTTTTGTCAGAAGACAAAACACTGTCACTAATTTTAGAAGATCCATATAACCTTCTGTTTCATTCTTTAGAGTATTAAAACATATTTATTTTAATGCAATTGCATGGGATCAGTTAAGTTTCTGCTGTATTCATACCCTTCACAGCTACCAGTTTTGCAGCCTTCTTGGCATCATAGTGCCAAGGAAGTCAGCTTTAAAAATTCCTCTGACCTTTATTTCTGGGAGTAGTTATTCCAGGACAAAATTGCAACTATTTAATCTGCTATGCTGCTACTGTCCACATTGTATCTTAAAAAAGCTTATTCCTTAAGGCTTTTTAGAGAGACATATGGAAGGGTCCTCACAGGACAACACTTTAACTGACAGCAGGTGGGAAGGTTTGAGGGGGGAAAGATTTTCATAAAGTCTTTCATAGTATTTGTATTTCAAAACAGTTTCATTTTTTGACCAAACATGACACTATTCATTTGGTAAATAAGTATAATCATTTGTGATTAGCTCTGCCTGTACGTATTGTATAATAACAGTACCACATACCACTTGACATCTTTCTCTCTTCTCTCTCTGCTTATGTTGAGGTAAAATGGATGAACCCTTGGGTTCATCTGCATGTCCTTTCTGATTTGCTTGAGCCAAACAAGGTGCACCTTGCAAAACAGAACCCCAACACTAAAAGCACTGCAGTGAGGGGACTGGAGCTCTAACCCTGTATTTCTGCATGAGCCCCTACTTGAAAACTGAGGTTTGGGATTTGACTGCAAAGGTCTTAGAGCTTGTTTTTCTTGCACATCATTGTTTTCCATGCAACTGAAACTTTGACTTTAATGCTACACTCACATTTTTTTCTGAAATTATTGTGTCCCTAAGCATGTTTTGAATGGTCACTTTTTTTGCACTTCACTTTTATTGGTTAGAAATAGTCTGGAGTTGGCTCTAAGAGGGAAATAACTATGTAAATATGTATATATGTATAAATGGCACTTGCCAGTTTTGTTGTGGCCTCTCGGATAATGCTAAGAGAAGAGAAGACAGGAGCATAAATGGAAGGGAAACTCCAAATTACTGGAACCTTTAAAGGTCTTTGAAAAGTTTATATAGAAGTACAGTTAATGCTGTCATGCACCGAAGTGCCAAAAGACCTAGCAGTGAAGAATATTAATCTACTTTTATAAAATCAAAGGGTTCATATTTTTTGCTGTAAAGAAATAATTTGAATAAAATTTGACCCTTTCTACAATAGTCTGTGGGTCAGATTGAACCTACTATTAAAATTCTCTAATATCTTTCTTGTATTAGCATTTCAAAACTCAATTTAAATATTCACAGAGCTCTTTTTTTAATAAACTTTACAAAATTCAGGTAATTTCCTTCAACTTTCTTGATTGAAGGAAGGCAGTAGGTACAGATATAAAAAAGATGTACAGCTACGAGCAAAACCTGAAATCAATTATATATAAGAAATAACATAACACATGGAAAGAAATTAATCAAAAGGAAAAATTTCTGCTATATGATTTTCTTGGTCTGCTACCTGCAGGCAAGGAACGCAAATGAAAAAAAAAATCAGCATTCTTCTTGCAGATAAGGGGAAAATTAATAAAAATGTTTCCTTCCTACCAGATCCCCTGATGCAACTTATGTTAAAAGTGAGTGGCTGCAGGAAGAACTTGTGCATTTAAAAATAACTCCTTTTTTGGCTACAGAAATATAGCTTATTCTTGCTGTTAAGTTCAATTACGTCAGGTTGGTGTGGATTTATAGTGTCCAAAGAGCAGCTCTTTCCCATTCCTTTTTCTATTAAGTTGGTCTTTAAATCACGGTCATAAAGTTTCCACTAGTCTGAAAGTGATAAATGGTTCATTCCAGTAGGATTCCCCAATTAAAATGTAAGGAATATCTCACAGACTGGCACAATCTTTCGATCTGGACAAAACTTTTGCAGTTCAGCCATAACACACTAGAGAAGTTCAATGCACACAGTTTAGAGCACTGAGCCTCTTGAATATCGCTATAAAATTGTAACGGGAATTACAAAATAACTTAGTTAAGCTAAATAGAAAACTCAATATACTGAAGAGGGAATCATTTCTTTAAAAGTGGGAGTGGTTTGTTTGACAGGTATTGACCTTTAAAAGTATATTTAAGTTTTGCTAAACTGATGTGCCGGTTAGAGCTCCAGTCACATACTGCTAACAGCATGCTCATAATTTTAAGGTATTCATGCAGCAGTTTGTTGGGATTAGGCATTGCCATATAATGCCAAACAGAAGAACTGTATTTAGCCACCTGTCTTGGCCCTTCCTTTCCATTCTGGTGGAATTAGATAAAGAAAATATTTTCAGTTCTCCGGAGGAGGGGAGATGCGCTATTGTTCTACAATATTAACCAAAAGCAAAGAGAGCTCAATAATGTGTAGACAGTCGTGGGACCATGTGACTGTTGCAGGGGGCGGGGGGTGACTAGTTCTGTAGGAAAAGTTTTATTATCATTTTTCTTTTGTTATCATTTATTATGTTGTCTGGAGACCTGTTGTGTACTTCTATTTTTATGAGTCATCTATATACCTGCAATTCGAGATTCTCCTTCTGAGAGGAATATTGAAAGTCTCAGGGACCAAATAATATCTGGGAGACCTATTGGTTAAATAAAAACTGAAAATTTAAGTTTAGTTAAATTGAAATATTAATTCTATTTGGGCTGCTACATTGCCGTTAATATTTTGATTACAGCAGCCTGTATTCATCTCCTGTATTTTATTAGTCCATGTCTTCACACTGATTGAGAATATAGGGTCTATTGAAATGTTTGAGTCTGTGCACTTTAAATTAAAGTTCTACAAAACAAGAGAAAGCCAGTTTCCCAGAGAGGAAGCTCTCTGGTATTTTTCTGGTAGTGTCCTGTAAGAATTTTTTCCCCAAAGAAGGAGAAGCTGGGTTGTCTCTGCTGCTGTTGTGATTGTTCAGATTGTTGTTAAATTTGTCTCCAGGTCGTTGTTAAATCATAGTTTTTGGAAACAACCTTATCTTTGGGTTAACTAAAAGACTGAAGAAGTAGCTATGAAGGAAGAGGAAAACTCTGAACTACTGCCCTTTTCCCCCTATTTAAAATGAAATAAATTGAAACTTTTTTTTATAGTCTCAGTGCTCCTGACTGAATTTTTAGAAAAAAGATGCCCAAGTATCTTCAGTGTGTGACTCCAAATAAAGTATTTGCCTGCTGGTTTTCTTATGTCATTGTTTGTATTTAGAAGAAAATGTTTTTGTTGAAACAAGAGACAAATGGATTGATTTTTCCAAAGCTTTGCTCTCTCTGTTTGTAATCATACCACATCTCATACTGACGTTTTACTGTAAGCTAAGGATAGTATGTGCGTGGCGGCATGTTTCCTTAGGAAGTACTGGATGGATCACACAGAAGTCATGTTGATCCAGTGAATTTCAGGCTCCTCTGCTTTAGCAGATGTGTTGTTATTTAATGCTACTACTACTAATTATACTCATTAACCTCTCCCCAGACATTTAGTGTCAAGGATTGTAGACTTTCTGAAGCATTCTTAATTGTTAAGAGGACTGATTTATGTTGCTGCTCTGGGAATGTAAGAGAATATTGGTAGGTAGGTAGGAAGCTAACCACTTAACATTTTCATGAGATAATTATTTCTATGAACTTTCCCACAGTAGGATACAAGCATTTTAAGCACAAAGCACTGGACAGGAAAGCACATAAGCATGTGCTTAATTTGAGCATGCATTTAAGTGCTTTCCTTTAGGGAGAAGTCTGATGAATTTGACTACAAGATATGATTACAGAACTTCCCTAGTTTAATGTTATTGAATTTCAATTATTTCATTAGGGTTATGGTACCATAAAACTGGAGTCATGCACTGCTATAGCAGGACTAACAAGCTCATGGGGTCTGATGCTCAAATTTGTCTTCAGAGGAGTGTTTATTGTAGCAAAAGCTTTTTGTGCTAAATGAATTTAAGCCCTCTTTCGATGCTTCATTCTCACATTTTTCTACATTACTAAAGTGCTTACAATGATTTATTTATTTTTTGCTAAATGTCGCCTATCCTAGGTGTTGAGGTAGCTTCTGTTTCTCATTGTGTGAAGATTGCCACTTAGCTAGCTATATGTCTATATTTACATTTAAACATGACTATTAGATTTCTTTTTTAAATGTTTAATATATTGATAGTGCTAAAAAACATGTGCTTGAGTATCTGTAAATCTGGTAGAAATTAGGGAGCTACAGTTCAGATTTCCCCACACTGTGCTGCCAAGTGGCCTCAATCAGAAGCAATTTTCTCCATGAAGGCACATGCGGCTCACTCGTCAGCCTCTCCTCAGTAGATATTGTTATTTGTATCAAATTATATATGGCGATTTTTTGAAGTGGACTACTGTGCCCACTAAGCCATACAGGCTTCTGCTGCATTCACTCCTTCGCTGCTGTCACTAATTGTACTGCTTTCTACTGCCTCTTGCTTATCTTATTTTTATTTGAAAAAAACATTTTAATGGTTGTATGAATAAGTACTTATAAAATAGAGTTAGTACCAACTGAATAAGTAAACCTGATAAACACCAACCCCACCCCCCAATCTGCTGTGTTGTGTAAAACACAAGTATTGTTTTAAAAAGGAAATACTTTTCTCAGGGCTTTATGCAAAGTCTAGGATGAAGTAATGGAGACTTAATTTGCCTTCAGTACCTCATTTAAGATCAGAAATTAAGCCTTTTATCTAGTGAATTTGGAAATTCTTAACTGCTTATCATGTATCTAGCTAATCTAAAGCATTGGAGATTCCTTAGATTACATCAAATTCTTTTACAAAGTGCTAATAGGAAAAGAATTGTTGAAATGAGAATAGAAGACAAACATTTAGACTCTCTCTCTGGAATTAACTGTTCAGCTTAACTCTTAAATCTTCTGAGTTTTAAATTTTACTTTTTATTTTAAGATTTTAATCATATCACAGGGCTGTTGACTCACAGATAACTGTGACAGAGGATCTTCAGTGGTAGGAATCATTTGGATTTGCATTGTTGTGCCATTGTTGCATTGTTTTGTTGTCAATGTCAGACTTAATCAAGTTATTGGAATACATTTTTCAGCAGAACAGGGATGGGACCTTGATCCTGTTACAGTTGAAATAAACAGCAGTAACATATGAGCAGATATAGCATGTGTGCCATAGCTGCTTAGTAACATGATAGGTGTCAGTAATGGGTGTAATACAACTAAATTAAATCAACGTTTTTTTTTTTAAGGAAGGTAAATTTTAGTACTAAAGTAACTGATTAAGCTGTATGCAGACTGCTGAAGGTAATACATGAACATAATAATAACTGGCAAAAAAAGCACTATCAGAGAAAACAATTGAAATAAACTTAGCTTTTTTAAAAAACATTTATTTTTGTCTTTATGTCTATGTATTATGTAATACATAAAAATTATGTATTTTTAAATCAGGAATAAAATTGAGTAGACATCATGTATGTTGTCCTCTAGGTAGGAGGGTTAGGAAACTTTGAAAATCTACATTTACATTTTTGAACCAAATAAGATAGTACATTAGCTGACTTGATTTACTGATAGCAGGGAGAGGCTGTTTGAAAAACTTAGGTAGACAAATTAGACAAATGTGAGTCTGGAAAGTTTGTGTGTTTGCCTTGGTCAAGAATATGTAATTCCATACAAATTTTATTGTGAGATTCTGACAACTTATTTTTATTCAAATTCAGTGTCTATTTATGTGCAAATAATTAGATGGAGTCATCAAGGATAGTTAGTTTAATCTGTTTGTATTTCCTAATAAGCAGCTTTTGGTTTCAGTGCTTTCTTTAACCCAGTTTTAACCCAGTTTGAGTGATAATTAAAAATAGCCACAAAATCCAAGCATGAATATTTTGATTTACATGAACCTGGTGACCAAGAAATATTTAATTTTGCTATTAACCTTGTGAACTGGTCTTGTTGATGTTGATTAATGCCTTATTCTTTAGTTAGTTATATTAAAGTTGTCAGTTTATAGGCCTGGACATGATATGAATGTATTTGAACACTTACAAAGTAAAAGACAACTCAGCATGAATAAGACAAAATTTGTCCCCAGGAGCAGTTGTAGATGGATTAACTATATAATGCAGCAGCATCATGAATTTAGAAATATATTTACACATTACCCCTCAATTTCAACAAAATTCATGATGGTTTTTATGGGCCAAGCATCTGGTATCAGCCTCTGAGGTAAACTGTTACATAACAGTGTGATGTGTGCCCATACATGACTTGATAAACATGAATATTTTTTTTATAGATGCGTGTGGGTTGACATACACAAAGTAATAACAAATAGATGTATGCATACATCTGGTTTTACTTGGATGTGACGAAATTTACATTTAAGCATCCAAATGTTTGGACAAAATAAGGAAATATTACATATCTGTTTGTGCATACAATTTGCCTATAAAAGCAGTTGCTAATAACTTTTTTAGTCTGAGATTTCTTAAAAAAATAAACTTCCAGCCCTCAAAAGAGACTATTTTTTGAACCTATGCTGCAGAGGTGGTTTTTACATTGTATTCCTTCTGCCTTCTTGGAAAGAGTGTTAATGGAAATTATAAGATGTGCGTTTCCATGACTGCTACAAATGGAAACATACCAACTATACTTCTGGTATCATCTTAGGTTATATATGGTAATTATTCCTTGCTGATTACAGGCTGGTGACCTGATCAAACAAACTGGCTTAATGTCTGGAAACAGACCTAAATATCATATATACCTTCCAACTGGATTGCTTGCATGTATATTGCTTCTTGCATGTATATCGCTTTTAGTGTATTTTTCAAGATACTCTATTTGAAAAAGTTAATTTATGATGAAGAGCAAGTCATTCATCAGGAAGCCAGCTTTCACTGAAATGTTGGCTGAAGTTTATATTTTTTCCCAAATTAAAATATGTGAAAAATTTGTTAAAGTCATATGTGATGTAGAACATATTTATCCAATGTTATACATGACTGAAACTTGCATTTCCTCTTACTAGGAGTACACACCAATAAATGTCTCTATGGACAGTGTCATGTATTAATAAAATCATAAGATCTGGAAGATATTTTTTGATAGTCTGTTCTGAATCCCTTGAACTTTACGTATCAGATCAAGTAGGGCTATTTTGGGTTTCAAACATTATTTCCCTGTTTGATGACTAGTTAAAAAAAAAAAAAAAAGTCTTCATATTTGTATTCTGTAGTGCTGCCATAATCTTTAGACGTAAAAGTATACGAATTCTTCCTAGTTTAATCTCATGATATTTTTGGTGGATTTATGGAGATATGTATAAATGTCCTTTCCAAATTTAAAAAACAAATTGCCTTTAATAATAAAAATTAAAATCAAAAGAGAGGCAAGAATAGAAAATGGTTTGTTATTTATCTTATATAATTGCTGCTGTTTACATTATTTGGTTTGTGTTTTTATCTCTGAATTGAAATTGGACACATGTAAGGTGCCCAAGTTGCTTATATTTAAATGCAATGCATTGCTGACAATTCTTCTAATATACATTAATGTTTTATTCTCCACTTAGTATAGTAGGATATCCACTCTTTATTCTGTATGCCTATTCAATTGCTGGATTTTCTCCCAACAAAGCTAGAAAGTGCAATTAACCATAATGGACACTTTGATAGTGGGGAAACTTAATTTCTTCAGCTATAATAATAGCCCTTTATTTTAAGAGATATATTGCTGAATGGTGACTAACACGGTGAGTATGTGTCCACAAAAGTGAGTTCATTTGGTCAGATTCTCAGCTGGCTTAAATAGTCATATTTCCATGAAAGATAGTAAGCTATATTAATTTATGTAATCCCAGCTGGAAATCTCAATCAATTTCAGTAAAAAGTAACTGTCATATTCTTCTGAAGCAAGAATTGCGAAGCGTAGCCTAAAGTGAATTTTGCTGTTTTAATAAATGTAGGTAGTCACTGACTCATAATAAATTACGTAAAATTAGAGTGTAGTCAATATTTGATTTCTTTTAAAAATTTTATCCCTCCCTTTTCATCAACTGCAACAGAATCATTTGGGTATTGTGTCACAGCATGACAGAATACATAAGAATAGTGTATTTAATACTGGAAAACCATCATATAAATACAAATTACATTTTTTTTCATTAGCTAGCTAGCTTTCATTTCTAGCAAGAAATACTCAGTCAATTATAAATGAGGCTCTGCTTTCATTGGAGAGTGAAATATTTAATTTTTTTTTCAAGTCTCAATCATGTATAATGAGATCTCTCTTTTGAAATCCAGTCTTAAGATGGGTTTTGAAACATACTGACATTTAATAAAATCTTAGTTAAAATATGTCCAATTACTTCAAATCTCTATCTAAATTGGGGTAAAATTCTGCACCTGCACAAGAGATGTCTTTACTATGTAGTTACTATTAACCAATGACCGTAAAGTGTGTACATAAGAAAGAAGAAATTTTAATTTTTGAGTACATTCCAATTTGTAACCTAGGCATTATGTATTTTAGATGTGCCAGACACTCTCTCCTCAAGAGGATCTGTAGGAATAGGATGTCTAGGTAACTAGAAGAATCAAAGACCTCAGGCTGCCATTTCAAATTCAAACTTATGCCCTGCTTCTGTAACTAGCTTACGTTTCTGTGGCCCTCGGCTAGTAGTTTACCACAATGGTTCTTTGGCCTCTGTGAAATGAAATGATAAGGCTGTCTGACTCCCATCTGGGATAATAGACTGGTAGTCTATTAAAGAATATAGTAAATTAATGATCACAGAGAATATGAAACACTTTTTAAACCCCTTCAGGTGTTGGCTGAAGCAAAACAGCAGAATAAATTGAAGTTTATACTGTCAGTACCTCTACAGTACTTTACTGATATCAGTCCTGTTAACTCTAGAAATGAAGTCTGTAAAGGAAACCTGTTAAGTACTGTAATTCAGCATAAAAAAAATGACAAGAGAAGGGTTTTATAAGTAATTTTGATTTTCATTGTTAGAACTATCTACTTCTAATATTAGAATCTGATGAATAATGAAATAATGAAAGAAACGTGCAAGTGTTAGTGGCACAGTAATTGCATATTTGCAATTTGCATATTCTGATTTTAAGTAATCAGTTAGGAAAGAAGTCACTTTTTGTTTCAATTTCTGTTAAATACTATTTGGTCAGTTCTAATAAATGCTGAACACAGCAGTAGAAGGAAAAACTAGCTCAAGGCCTCCGGTTAGGAGTTCACTAAGGTTTTATTTCACGTTGTCCTGTTAGATGGTTTGCCACAGTGTTCCTGATTCTTTTTAAAGGGCCCCTTGAGGATGCCATTGAGGATGAAGAAGAAGAGTGCCTGTCTGAGGAAAACGATATTATCTCTAAAGACGACTTTCCGTTGGAGGAAAGCTTTTCCGCAGAGTTTGAGCCTGAAAATCTGAGCTGTGAAGAAGTGGAATACTTTTGTAATAAAGGTAATCATTGTAGCCCATCTTTTGAGGGAATATTGATATAACTGTGTCCGACTGGTCAAAAAGATTTTGTGGTTTTTAAAATTTACATAAAGTCCTATTGATACTTGAAAAAAAGGAAAATAAGTGACTTTTGGAGTTAGTCTGCAAAGGGGTAAGTATTTAAATGCGATGGAAGATTCCCTTTTCAGGGAGGTGAATCATCTTGCCTTTAATGTTATTCTCCAAGAATGTTACTTTCTCTTTATTTAACTATAACAGAGGTCTCAAAAGTCCATTATTATCAGATATGAAGCTAACAATACAGCATGTCTGTTCATTGCTTCCTTTCCTAGGAAACATTGCTAGAAAAACAGATTGTGTCTGTAGATTTTAGGATTAAAATACTGCTTGTAATAGCACTTACTATGCATAGCAAGAAAAATAATGATTTGTGAAAGGATAACTTTTAAAGTTGCAGTGCCTTTTTGATGCATTACTTTCAAATTATAGCACATATATGTGTTTTAGCATAAGTCACACCGACTCATTCTTACTCGGTGTTCAGTCTGCAAGGTTGTGTTGTTTCCCATTCAGCTTACAGAAAAAGCACACTATCATTATTGTTATGTAGAACATTGATTTGTTCTTCTTCCTGCCAGATTTCCACTTGATTGCTTTATTGTTTGTCTTCTGCAGGTAAGGATGCCTATCAAATAGCTGGAATTGTTGTGATGATGTTCTTCCCTTAGTCCAAAACCCCCGCAGGCAGTTGGATATCAATGATTTTCTCTGTCTTTCTGTTCTTTTGCCGATACTGACATACATTTTCTCATGATAGCTTGATATCCTCTTGTTTTTTTTTTTTATCACTTTTGCCTGCCTTAGACAAGCTAGAATAAATCTGTCTGAATAGTCAAGTAGTGTGATTGCATACTGTTAGTCTTCTGTCATCAGTGGGGAAGGCAAGAAAATGTAATTTCTACATGTTTTCTATGTAGTTTACAAACTTTGGAAAAAAATCATTTATTTCTGCCCTGTAGGTACTTGATACTTAGTAAGAAATAATCCTAAGAGATCAGAAGTCTGTTCCGTAGTTTAGAGTTCCATAACTGCTGCAAAGCTTATTGTGAAGTAAGACCAGATTATAAATGGTCTCAAACTGGGCTGTAGACAGGTACAACAATTACTATGCATTCACTTGTTGCTCACATGCCTTTTAGGCACTTTTTTGCTTAGCTGAAAGAAAATGTGTCCTGATACTGGCATTACTTAATAATTATTTAAACTTGAATTTAACTAATTGTCATACTGGCATCTCTTGAATTCCTTCTGTCACCATTAGAAGACTGTGTACCATTCATATTGGTTTGAGGTAGCTGTTTCTCTGCTCTACTTGCTGTATTTCCAGGGCCCACCGATGGAAATACTACTGTTCTGGGTGAAAGTCACACAAATATATGCTTTACATTTACTATAATCATAGTAATGATTGTTGCATATTCATATTGAATTTCAAGTTTTCCTGTTACTTGCCTTTATTGGGCACATCTTTCAGGGAAAACACTGAATTCAGGGCATTGTATTTAACAAGGTCAGGAATTAAACGAGAATAAATTTAAATATGGACCAGATTACCATATGTGTTATAAAGACATCTGTTGATTCTTCAAGCTGAATACCTTTTGACTCTCCAGCACTTCTTTTTCCAAGTGATGTGTATTGTAGTTCTAAAAGAGTCTTAAACCTATCCACTACAACTGCTAGAGAGGAAAAGTTGAAAAGGAAATTTCTGAGGATGAAGGGTCACATAAAACCCCTAATCTACTTCCAGCTGAGGCAGTGTGACAGAAAGTCTCACTCTGAAGTAAGCAGAGAATATACCCTGGAAAAGGATGAAATGGTAGACTGCAAATCTATTGTTTTTTAATAATGTCTCAGATTCTTCAGGGTCATAGCTGAAGTGATATTAGCATGTGGCCATGTATGTCTTTTCTAAGAACAAAACACAAGAGGAGAAGACTAATCTGGGAAGCAGATAGGTTTCTTTTATGCCCTTTTCTCAGTGGAAGAGTTTGTGACTATATTAAGTAATACTAAATATAAGACTAATGTAACATGATTTTTATCATGAATCTGGCGATAATTCATAAGGGTATTTTTTCTTTTTCCTTTTAGTGCTTCAGTATTGAAATCAAAAGATAATATGAGAAATAAAATTTTTCTCTTTTAAAATAATTTTTCCTTAATGTCATGACTAAAAGTTTGAAAATGAGAAATGTAACAAGTAGGTTAGAGAGTAGGGAGCAAATAAATTTATTTTAATTTTTTTGAGGGCCTGACTTTGATTTTTATATTTTGCTCTGTGACAGTATTGGTGGCCTGTAAAACAAGATATCTTCAGAGGAGGGAAAAAATTAATGCAGATCTATGTTTCCATATGCTTTTTCTAGACAATATCAGGATTTGTGTGGGAACCCTCTATGCTAGCTCTGCATTCTTGTTTTGCTACCATTCGCCATTGAAGGTTCTAGAAATTAAGGGGAGTTTCCTGGGTATAAACTGTCCATCTGTCCTGGCTCCCCTTGCTTCTCCCGAGGGTGTTCCTTCCTAGTTGACCTAGAACAAGAGGACAAATGACCGGAGGTGGGTTCCAGTAGGAATGCAGAGACCTGGGCAACGAATGGCACAACTGGTGAGGAGGGGGTGTTGGTGGACCTTTTTCCGTACTGTGTTTTTCATACTTCCCCACCTATGTAAATGCAAGGAACCACTGAGAACAAAGATTTTAACTATCGAAACTAGGCACCAAAAATAACAATTCACCAAACTAATGATTCATTGAGATGGATGAAAGTAGAGGATGTGCATTCACAACTTGATAACTTAGGCTTTTTAACTGAAGAGATTTTCAGTCAAACTATGCCTGATTGTATTGTAAGCAGAGACCTGTCTCTTGTTGTCTAAATTGCAGCTAACCTTTATGAAGCCTTACTTGTCATTCCCACCTTACTAATTTGGGTTTGTGAGATTGATTCAACAGAACAGTTGCCAGAATTAGAAGGTGAAGGCAAAAGCCTCTGCAAAGTGTAAAGCAAATTAATCACATTGATTGAGCTCCGTGTCATTTTATGACTTCCCTTTTTTCAAAATTATGACTTTTGGCTATTTTTCCCTTATGCTTTTGCTCACTAATGGCTTTTACAACAAGAAATCTGGAAAATTCCACCCACCAACTCCCCTTTTGCAATACCACAAATAACTTTGCCACATGAGAATAATTGTTCCTAGCTATCTTACGTTTACAGTCAAATATGAAGAAATGAACAGTGTTTAAGCATGTATATATTAAAAGCAAAATGGACGTTAGGAACCTACTATTTATCAGGTGTGGCTTTAAGCTTATAACTGTGAAATTTTAACCTTTTTGGATGAAGTTTCCCACCTGAGAATGAGTATTTTTGTAAGAACCTCAAAATAAATGGCATTCAGATGTTTGGTTTGTTTGCAATTTTGAGACTGAGATTAGGGGAAATAGAATATTTTGGAAACAACAATAATAATAAAATAGGCATAGAGCTAGAAAGCTGCACTGTTTCATTCCTTTGGAATAGAAACTAAAAATTTGGTAGGAGGTAGCCCTGATGAAAATACGTTGCATTTGGTCAGTTTGTGGCCTTTGAAAATTGGCATTTAGGCTTATGTATTAGCAATTGATGTATTTCTGGTAATGGGAATATCTGATGGTGCTATCCGTACAAAGCCGTATTATCCTGGAGTGTCCATTGCTAAAGATGCCTTTCTCTGCAGTGTCCAGATAGTGGATATCTGGAATCAGAATCTGGATCAGATTAAGATAAATTCAGATTAAATTCAGATCAAGAAAATTTATTAAATTAGCATTAGCCAGTGCTTCTACTGTTGGCAAAGATGGTGTGGATAAGGAGGAAGTAACTTGTCTCCTATGCAGAAGAGTGATAGACTGGATGGCCCAAAGCCTAGTACAGAAACTGGCAGATCACTCATATAGAATACCTTTCTGCTTTTAAAGGAGAATAATGAGAGCATAAGGACGTGCTAACAGAGAGAAGAGAAGAAATGAATTTGTCACGAAAGGAGTGATGCACTTCACTCGTAAGAGGGAAGCAGCACTACGTTTATTGCAGTAAGACAGCAACTTAACAAAGTTCAATCGTAAATAAGAATGATTTAATGAGGTTCGATTGGCAAGGTTCACTCAGTTATTTACTGCATGAAGGACAGGGTCAGATGCATGTGCAATGGAGACCTTTCTGTTGAGTCATGAGGTTCGGATTGGACCCCCTTGCTTTCTAAACTCCTTCTGAGAGGAGCCTAGATGCGGCTGGATCCAGTCCTAGTCTCAGACTTGGTCAATGGTTTATGTCTAAGGGATTATGTGCACAATTAATCAGAGATATAATTCAGCAAAGTTTCGCGAAGTTCGCAGAAGTTGAGCATGCTATTAATCACTTACCGAGGATCTGTGGCAGGTAAGGAATCTCTCAACCTCGAGGAGTAACCGTGAGAGGCGTCCCTGCTCAAGGGGAGGTTCTGCAGTGCAGCCCGCTGCCATGCAGGAGAGCTCAAGGGGCTCTGGGCTGCCCCCTATTTATGGGGGGGAGATGATTGACTCATAGTCATATTTGCATGCTAGACGGGTCTCAGTTGGCGCATGCTCAACTAGCCCCTACATATGTGCTGTTTACAGGAGGTCAGGTTGAGGGGGAGAGAGCACATCAGTGGAGGGGAAAGGAGCACGCTGTCACAGAACTGGAGGCATGATAGGATGATAAAACCAGAAGGGCAGCTATAAAACAGGTGCACAAGCAGGAGAACAATACAAAAGGCAAGAAGTTGGAGGGGATGGGACAAAAAGCAAGCTGAAAGTACAAGTTAGCTTGGACTGTAAGATAAAAGTAGCTTATCAGCAGGACTGCAATCCTGCATATGTACCCTCAGGAAAATCCCCTCAAAATTCTCTTGTCTTTTATTTGGAAAGTTTGCCAAGCTCCAACAGAGGCAGCACCTGTTGCTCTCTGTAAACAGCAGGGAGAACCTGCGCCTTGTCCCCTTCATGAGGGTGGGAACTGGCTAAACAAATTACACTTCTTTATGTCCTTCTCAGCAGAAGGGTTCAGCGAGGGATTAACTTTCAAGGGAAAAGTTATCTTGAGCAGTTGGAGAGATCACCTGAGATTAGTAGATAGTTAAGTAGCTGTGTTCAGAGGAAGAGGAGAAAATGGAGCAAAGGCTTTCATCAAGAGAGAAAATGTGGGACTATTTTGGAAGCATTTGATTGAAGTAAGAGGCAGATGAACAAATATCTATGTATGATTATTAGAGGAAGAAGACTTACCAGTTTCTTGAAGTCATGATTTACAAGGATGATATCTCTGAATTCTCTTGCCTTTTGCTTGTAGCTCAGCTATTCTGCTGCCACTCATACATAGGCTTCCCATAGAGTTACTCCATAACAAGGTAGCATTGGCAGCAGACCTCAGTGGAAGGAGACTGAGTGGCCTTGATGCTAGTGGCGGTAGATTACAGAGCAGATGACGTCTAGATCCTGCTGCTAAGTGTGCTTCGGGTGGTGACAGAGGAAGATACGGGAGAAACAAAAGATGGGAAGAGGACTGATTTGTTCATGAAGCATTGCATTTATGTTCTATGGTATCTTTAGGGCAAACCAGCATGTGTTCCCTTAGCAAATTAGAGTGCTGATGCCTGATTGAGGTTCCTGCTGCTTGCTTGCCTGTTTTTGCAAGGGGGAAAGAAATGCAGTGCCATCTGGAATGCTCATATACAAGTTCTAAGTCAGCAAGACAGTTCGGGGAATATAAGGGCTTCTGCATACTGAGTATAGATCTACTGCTGTAGTCTCATATTCTGCTTGGGCAGTAGGGGATGAGCTCAGAACCTGAACTGAGTTTTCTGCTTGTGTACTGTATTTTGTCACTAGGCTGCCAGACCAGCTTGGGACTGGAATTTTTTACGTTAAACCATGTGACCTGGTTGTGCAGTCAGGCTTGAGATTCAGGGAAACAGCTGCAGAGTGAAAAAAGAAAAAGCATACACAAAGCTAAGGTCTTCTGTGCATAAATCTTTCCCCTCATACCTCATGTACAAAGCTATCAGGCTGCCATCTATAATACCAGCCAAACTCTTAACACCCTGAAAATTATTTCTGTGTCCCCTTTTCTTCTGGCGTGTGACTTTGTATATATACCTGTGTGCATATGTGTAAATATTCTTTACCTCTTTCATGTTAGTCATGTAATGACTAAAAATATGCTTGCTATTTTCTCTATTTCTGGATCAGAAAGCAGATTTATAGCTTTTTTTCTTCTTCCAGAAACCTTTTTAATCAATAATGTTCCTTTTTTTTCAGTAATGGATTTCATGACACATTTCTACCTCTTTTGCTATAGCAAGTGGAAGTAGGATCAGCATAAGGCAGCTATACCATAATCACTTTGAGCTCAATAAGGAGATTTTTACAGGCAACTTTGTTCTTATTTCTTAATGGGATTAATAAGCTCAGCTCTTTAAATTCTTGCATATAACAGTGACATTTCCAGGGTGTGTTTGGACCAGGGAGTTCAAAGAGGAGGAATAAAAAAGAAAAGCCAATATGACTTTGTTTTTTACCTTGCTGGAGGAGCTGTTTGTGCAAATCGCCTATAAGCTTATTGACCTGAATCTTTGACTCCTTGTTTTCTCTGGATTTGGCTGGAGTGTAGACACTGATAGAGCACTGATAGAGGTGATTGCACAGCCCTCGGCTTTGCTTGGCACCAGACCCCACCCCTCCAGCCTGACATTATCTTTCCCTGGCAATACTTCTGTTCTCCTGGAGCTCATACTCCTTTAATTTTTTTATTTATTTTAATTCATTGCATTTTCTGTATGTAGGCTTTCCAAATAAATGAAGGACACGTTAATTCTTTTTGGTAAGCAGAGATAGGAGAGGACATATATGTGTGATAATAAATTTTCATCTCCTAGGATAAACAAGAATCCGTGTAGCGCTCCACAGTGCTTCTCCTTTCAAAAATACGGTAATTAGCTCTTATTGACTTGTGTGTGTGTTTGTGTATCTGTGTTGGATTGTCACATTCCAGAGAGTGGATTTCCCGTGGGTTTGTCTCTATCTCATTCAGCTGAGACAACCCATTTTTGGGGGGGTTTTCTGAATCCTGGGTGTGTTACATACTTTTTATCAGATGCTGAATATGGATAAGGAGAGGAGGGGATCTCTGATAATTGGAAGGGTGCTAAGTCGTAATTAGATAGGATTCTGCCAAGATGAAAGGAGACCTTTTTCTTCTGAACATCAGCATTTGCCTCATGCTTTACCTCTCCTGCTCTCTCTCCCCCCCCCCCCCCCCATTACTGTAGCTCAGAGGACCACCTCCTTTCTTGCTAGAAGAGGAGGGAGATATCTGAAAAGGTTGGAGTGATTTTTTTCACTGTTCACTTGAGAGCACTGAAAGGCTTTCAGAATAGCTACTGCAAGATTACCTGTCACCTACTCTCTATCTACTGCTACCCCATATGTAGCCTTTCAGGCCATGTTTTCAGTCCCACTGAAATCCATGTCAGTATTCACATCGACTGTGGTGGGTTAAATATTTGGCCCTAGTTAGACAAGCAAAACCTTCTTTTAATCAAGAAATGCAAAAATTGGTCATCAAGAAGAAAACTGTATCTCAAAACGAAACTAGAAAACTGCATTTCAAAAAGTAGAGTCGAATAGAAAACATTATTTTAACTGTACAGAATTATAAAGTGAAAGAAACACTTAAAAAGCTTACTCAACTTTAAGCATTGTATCAAAGTAACTCCAGCCTTTTCAGTCAGCACATTTTGGTTTTCATAAGAACAATGAAATTGTGAATTCTATCAAGAGTTATGAGTAAGGGATTATTTGATTACAACAGGTATTACAATGTCCCCTTTCTGGAGAGTCACAAAACTTGAACTTGGATTGACTTAAATTTGAGCTCAAATTTGACAGAATATGAATTGCAAATTAATAAGGCTAATCTTCTTTAAAATATGAAATGCACAAATGACAAATTTCACTGCATATTCTTACTTTGTGTACTGTACATCTGTCACTAATTTCATTTATATTGAAGGTCCCTTTTGCCTTCTTCTGATTTGGTGCTCTTGACACAATAATTCTGAATACTTTTGAAGAGTTCTGAGATACTCCTGAAGCATCATTATCAACTCAGGTCCAAAGAGCAGAGCTGCTCACAGGCTATGTGCTGCAAATCAGAAGTGAGAATATTACCAGTAATTTAACTCTCAAAGATCCAGAAAAAGTAACTGAAGCAAATTCCGCATTTATGACCTCATTGGATAAATATTGATAGAAAAAAGATTATTGCTAGATAGATATTAGTAGATAACAGAAAAAATTGAAGGAGGCAATTATGTATGATGACTAAGTCTTTCTCTTGAGTTTGTCTCATGGAAGTCTGGACTGTTTCTGAAACCATGTATAATGCTGCATGTACATGGAAACATAACTCTGGCAGTAGGGAATTGGCTACTTTTTATGTGAAGCACTTGGAATGTTAATTATTTCAAAAAAACATGAAGCTCTTTGCATCAAAGTAAATTAAAATTTCACTCTGTAAAAAAAAATATATGTGACTAGTCATATAGTGGCATGTGGAAAGCACATGAAAACAGGATGTATATATGATTGTGAATGATTTCAATAGCACATTATAAAATGAGAATTTTCTCATCTGGATGAAGAATTCACATAAGAGATGTAATTCTACAGTGGGGAAGGAACAGAATTCTTATTTAATTAAGTTAAAATATGACCATGCTGAAAAGTGTTCAGACTTATACTTTGAAACTTGCTAGGTTCTCTCTCAAATCATCTCTCTGTTCTGCTGCAGGGGGTTTTTAGAACCTCATGGGTTGTTGATTTCCATCAAAATCATTTTTGGAAATTATATTTAGCAACATTCTTCATTTTGGAACTTCTAAATATCTTAAAAAATATGCTTGTGTTGCTTTTCTGAGACCAGTGCTTAGAGCCATGCAAGTCTGTACACGAGCTTGGTGCTTGAATATGTAAAATTGAGTTCTTGTAGTTAAAGTCTTGATAGGGAAACATTGAGAAGATGCAGGAAAGGTGGGTTATACATATATATTTACATATATAAATATATTTCCTTTTTAATTTATGGAAGATTTCAGGTAGACAATATACCTATATGATACTTGGTTTTGGTACTATTGACATAACAGTTGCTCCTTAAAAATTAGTATAAATATAAAACCCATTAATAGAAGGAGAGGCTGAAATACATTTTACAGGAACACTTTCACTTTTCTGCAGGAAATGCATTAGAATGAGTGGTCCATGTCGTGAAAGGACTTCAAAAGCAAAAAATGCAAAAATGGGAACATATCAAACATTTAAAGAAGCAGAAAGATTAAGTCTAAGTTAACTTGAAGCACAACAGTGTCTTATCCCAGGAGAAAAGTGCAGTAGCTGAAATGGTTAGAAATAACTGCTACTGGTTTATAATGTGATCATCATGCCAAAATGTCATTCTGTCAAAATGTAATTCTGTTAAACAAAGTGATGATTTTAATGTGAACCAAAATAATTTCCATAGCTTTATTTTGGAGACTAACAGCATATTGTACACATGTAGGTACTCACTCATGCATGGATATTCACAGACCTTTCCTAAAAGTTAGGATAAGAGACTGTGCATTATTTCTGACATTTGCTGGATAAATAATTTCAAGATTGCTCAGGGCACCTAGAAACACACAGTTATTTCAAATGAGATTTATTCTAGGATAAATTATAATTGTTAATCAACATGACAGAATACAATAATTGTTTGCAAAGAAGCAAAGTATTGAAATGATTAGTATAATCTGAAATAAAATTCAGTGGATTAACATATGTAGAATAGTTGTTTTTTTCAGGTGTGTTAGCAAGTCAAGCATTTGAGGGCCAGATTTTGCTCAAACTTGCTGTATTTGTACAGCAGGGAGTCTCAGTTGATTTTGGTGGGCTTCTTTGGAGTTATTTCTGATATACCTCAGTTTAAGTAATATCAGAGTCTAATGCTGATAGCCATAAGTTCTCTGTTATCCCAGTGCCTTACTTTCATGACGGCTTCATTGGAAAACTACCTCCCTTTCTGTCTCTCTCTCTCAACTTCTTGCAAGACATCGTAGCCACTGTAGTCTTGTCTTCCTTGGTTGTAGGCACTGTGATAAAGCATATAATAAGGGATAATTTTAGTATGCTCACCTATAGTTGCTGAAGCTCTAGCTAATTTTATGTGCAGTCTCAGGATTCTTCTTTCATAGGATTTAGAATTATTGCAACTATAGATAGTGGTGGAAAGGAGAAAAGGGCCTCTTCCCCTTATGTCCCCAACCTCCAAGAGAGCCTGCCTTTCATGACAAGTCACCCTGACCTGTTAAGGTACTTAAGGTTATGTACCTTGCTGAATTAAAGTCTTCAGAGAATGAAAGTCTCTGAATCAAATCTGCTTTCTCTTTTAGCAGTACAGAATGCTACAGGCTTCATAACAATTTATTTCTGAATTGATGTATTGTAATTGGGAAGTGATGTTTCACTCTGAACAGCTGTATTAGGATATTAACAATTTAAGTTTACATTTATGCTGCCAGGAACAATGAGCACAAACTGAATTTCAAACTTTTAATGTTCTCTCACCTTAGTATAAGCTGCAGTATGCTGTTTGTGACTGCTACAGTCCTTCACCCAAAGCTATTTTGTCTGATGATAAAACCATGAGTGTATAAAGCTTGCACACTTTTCATCTCTTTTATGACCTTATCTTTCGTGAGCGGCTTCTTTGAAGGTATCCTAACTATAGGAAGCACCTGGAAAACATATATGATATCTGTGCTGTGATAAGCAGTTGTGAACAAGAAAGTAGATCTGTCAGTTCTGAACTGTTCATTGTTAAAAAAATACTTTGTTGATTTAACTGATTGCAAAATGTATTATAGAGTGACTAACAGCTGCTATAACATTTCTAGTCAAGAAAGTTCAATAGTTATATTGTATGAGAATTTCTATAAGAGGCTAGTATTGATAGGAACAACATGGATTAAAACAGCAGGGCTGAGAATAACTGCCAACCCATGTGATTTCTTTCAAATATGGCAACTACTTCTGGTTAAGCTGGTTAAGTAAAAGTTGGGAAGTCTTTAATTTCTGTTAAAAATATTAAGGTGAATTACTTGTTAATATTTAAGTCTCTCTTTTCCTATTTGTCAATATTGTCAGAGATTTTGGAGTTCTGCCTCACATGTTTCGAGTAATATGAGTCTTTTGCAGTTTTCAGATTCCCTCATCAACTACAGTGGTTTAGCGTCTTCACTCTCCTCTACTGAATAAACACTAGTATATTAAAAACAACATAAAAAAAATCTTTGAACTATTTTTGAAGAGCCACATAACCAGTTAATTCTGATAAGAAATAGTTAAGATCAAGATAAAAATTTTATTCAGACAACTGCAGTATGGTAGTATGACTTCAGCAGTCATTTTATTTTTTCTCTGACTTAATTAGCGTTTTGTGTATTCAGCACTTAAACATAAGGCAGAGATTTGTTTCACCTAACTTTAGCTGACTAAAGATAGGTTCCTGGTCTAAGCTGTGTGTTCCAGTGGATGATTCATCTCAACTCTCTCAGACACCAAGAGTGGTCTCATATCTCAGACATCCTAGAATGGGATGAGTCATTGTGGAAGTTTCTCCCTCTCTCTTCCCTGACTATAGGAGAGCCTGCATAATTAGCCTGGACTAGTCTAACTTTCAGACATTTATAGCTGAAGGAAATGAATTCTGCCCAAAGTGTAGTTTTAGTACTAAATGTAGAGAAAGTGCTGAAAGTCTAGTAGACTCCTGACTAAATGTGCTATATGATATTGTAGATTCTTGCTCATGAGTCTTTTTTTAATGCAATAATGTCCTTTTAGATGACGCAATTCACTTACTGATCTTAGCTGCCGTAAGAAAAAAACTTCAACAGAAGCAGTTTTTGCTTCTTTTTAGGGCATCCGAGTACTTCTATGCCACTCATTGGTGTTCATAGTAAAAAGTTATTTCTTCTTTAACTTAAAAGTAAAATATAATTGAACAGCAAATTGAAGAAATAAGCATGAGAAAAAGCAACTAATAAGGTTGGAAAGGAATCAACAGGATAGCACCAAAGTGAGTGGTATATATAAAGGAAAAAGCACTTGATTCAACATGGAAGAAGGAAAAAAAAATGCCTTGGATGAAGTTAAACTCAAAGGCCTGTGCCTGTAAGTTGAAGAAAACTGTAATCGGTTTTAAAATAAATATAAATAAAAATAGTCATATTCAGACTGAGAAATAGTGATTGAACAAAAGGGTAAACAATGGAAAGAAAATGGAAATAAGATGCTTTGAGCTAAACAAAGGTCAGCTTCTAACAGAGTATTAAATAACAGAAAATAAAAGAAAAAAATAGCTTGAGAGATATATTTTGTTACCAGTTCTTGTACTAAGCCTCCTTTTGTCTTCTTAAAGTCACCGTTTCTCCAGCTCCAAGTGGACTGATGTGGATTGTCCATTTTCATCTGGCCTTGCTTCATTTGACCTTGACAGTCATCTGACCTGGGTTAGAATTGCTACACCAGTGGATTATAAAGTCCACAGTAATCTATAGTTTGCTGTTTTCCCAAGCAAGCTGCTTTAATACAGAGAAAGAGGAGAAAACAGCGAGGTGATATTTCAGGTGTGTAACACATGGACTTGGTAGTTGGTGAATAGTAGAAAATATTCACATAAACAATCATAGATAGTTTTAGATAGGAAACATAGTTTTCCTTAATGTAAATTATACATATTTTGTTTTACTCTACTGGCACAGGACATGCATTAATTCATGAAAACTTGATTATGAAACACATGTTACGCCGTACTTCATGAAACATTGAAAGTGCAAGTTAGTGAAAAGTTAAGCCATCTGCTAACATAAGTTTTCAGATCTTCCTTCATCTCCCAAATGCTTAATTACTGCATATTGTAGGTTGTATACCTTAGCTGAAACTCTGTCCTTCTTTTGCCCTTCAGTCCAATATTTTCACATAAGTTTCTCCACCTCTTTCAATTCTAATAGTTTTGTTTATTTGATGTTCTGGTTGGTTGCATTGATTGAAAGAATGCTCAAATTTGCATGCTGACACTGGGTTTGCATATATTATAACCTGGAAAAACTTTGTATTTTGTAGCTAAAATTCTCCATGCTTGGGTTCTATCTGAAGACATTTTTTATTATTTTTAAGGGCTGTTTTTTTTTTAATTCAGTCCATATAGATCTGTTGTTTACAGTGGAGGAAAAACATTTTCTTTGGTATAAGAAGCCAATGCAAAGAGTATTTTAAGAGTTATGTACAGTGATCATATAGCTTAAGTTAGAAACTCATCATTACAACAGTCCTTCTGTGAAGTGCCTTCTGACATTTTGGAGAAAACTGGAGTCAGTTTGGCCAGGTTTGAGCCTTGGAAAAGTGTCCTTTATCCTCCATAAGGAGTGCTTTTTTGCAACCATGAGTAGCTATGAAGGTAGAAATACCTTCATAATAATGATAATAGGAGGTTCTTCAGTCTGTCAGACAAAAGCAAAACTCAGTTCAATTACTGCAAACTAACTAGAGAAATTCTAATGCAAAATCGGGCAGTTGGTAAAAACAAATAATTGCTAAATCTACTTGCAAGAAACTTAATGAATTTTTCTGCATGTGAGTCTTTAAGACTCTCTCTTCTAAATGGTAACTTGAGATTGAACTGAAGCACATGAACTACAAATGCCTTGGTAAAATTATACAGTGTGTGTAACACAGAAAGTTATACTAGATATTCATGATGCCTTTAGCTTTAAGTGTCTGTGAATCCACTGAACTATATTTTTAGTACTTGTTAGCAGATATGGTGTTGTGTTTGTGTGAGTAGTAGTTTACCAGGCTCTTATATTTAAGATTTCAAAAACTCTTTGTTTTGTGAATGCAAGGAAGAATATGCTATTACCAGATGTTACATGTGCACATAAAGTTAATACTTCATAGTGCTTGTATACAATCATGTACTTGAAAACTCTGGGTCACAATCTTATCAAGTATAAATATAGCTCCATTGATAACATGGGGGGGATCTGGCATGGTTTATAATCACATTTCTTTACCTATGTTGCTAATAAAAGCTTTTCTTATCAGGAGTGGGAAAAAATTGCAAGTTACTCCTTAATTGCTGTGCTTTTTGCTCCTTCTTGCTTTACTCTGATCAAATCAACAAGCAGTTTGACTTTCAGATTCTGAAATGCACAGCATTTGCTTTTAACGCTGCTCCTTTTCTGTTGGACACACTTTTTTTTTGAGTTTGCTTGTGTTTGTACAAAATTTAAACCATGAATTAGTCCTATTTGACTGATGTAGTTTATTGTGTAGCTATGATTTTTCTATTCTTCATAATATCTTCCTATGCAAGGGGTTTCTTGGATTCATTAGTAAAATAAAAACCCAACCCAACCCAACCCAACCCAAAATCTACAAGCACAGTAAGTTACTGGCTTGGATAAGCACTCTTAACACATTGTTTGAACACTTATTGCAACCGGATCACTTTGTACTATTACCTGAACCCCTCACCTTCAATATTTTTGTTTGTAGTGGTTTTCCAAAGTATTTTTGCATGGAGCTTGCCTAGAATCAGTTTGACTGAAATAACAGCACATTCAACGAGAAATTCTTCAAATAATAATTAAATGGTCACCTCTAAAAATTTAACATGAACATAATGGTCAGTGCATCCTATACACTATCTTATACTGGATAGTTATTGAAGGCAGACAGGCTTTTTCAACTGCTTCTAGATGGCAAACAGCCTAAAATTCATCAGAAATGTTACAGTTCTTTAATTTAAGGTTTACGGAGAGAAAGTTATTATAGGGATTTGCCAGTAGCTTAAAATCTTTAAAGCGAAACTCCTTACTTTCCTAAATACCATGGAATAGATCTCCATTGTTTGTCAGAAATGCCAGAGTTGTTAGGGGACCACATCTCTTTAGTAAGTATCATTAATCTGCAATACATAAGCAACAGTTAGGTGTCAGTTCAACAAAGCATTTAACTGAAAGCTTTTTTTGCTTAATCACCCCTTTAGCCCAGGAATAACAAGTCGATTTGTTTCTCTCATTTGTGTATACAAGCTTGTGATCTTTTGTTCATTGCTTTACAGACTAGGTGCAAGTTGTGATTCTGTTTTTCTAAGTATACCAGATAAATGCTGATTTCCAAGATTTGTCTCTTAGCAGAATTAGTACTCAGGGCTTATTTGAATCACTGGGAACTCACAGATTTCTGTGCCTAATAATACATTTTTTTCCTTTCCTCTGTGCTTTTAGACATGCATATCTTCTCACTTATGCAAGTAAGCACTCACTTGGATGCTGTAGGAGCTCTGTCTAAAAGTTACTGTAGAAGTATGTCAATACTGTATTTCTTCATTTTTCAGGCAATGAAGAAGGCATTCAGGAGGCAGCAGAATCAGATGGTGATGCAAGGCCAGAGAAACCAGGGCAACTTGCTGTGGAGACAGAAGATTGGGATGGGCCAGGTAGGAAAATACAACTGAAAACCCTGAGAAAATTTTTGACTACAGATTCTAAGAGTTTGTTTTTTATATTTTAGTATGTGTGTTCTGCTTTGCATTGTTTTTCAAATGGACTGTTTCTTTTATGCTCCTTTGGTGTCAAGGATATCAACAGATAAGTACTGAGATAAAGATCTTGAGTAAAAAGCTGTTTTGGCCGTACTGTTTTGTGAGTAAATTGTTTAATGTAAAATACCTTAGAGCTCTGCTTGAAATAAAGGAAAATGTTGTTTCTTAGAATTTATCACTAACTTCCCCGTTCCCTGGATGTATTAAGGTAGAACCTTTTCTGCTCTGTTTTCTGAGGCCAGAAGACCAAACACCTGTGTATCTTCTTAAGCTTTGTGCCTACATGTAGCAGCACATTGAACTTAACAAATGGATATGGTAACTACTGATGTTTTCAAGGACTTCTTTTACCAGTTTTAGCTTGATATAAATCAGTTAGCACGTGGTCATTGATTTCAATTAAAAGAGAAATTCTTAGATTGCAATCAATAGTGTTAGAACTTCACATTAAAACAGTAATTTGCAGTAACGTCTTTTGTTGTGAACAGTGAAGGTGATGCAGGCATAATATTGCTAAGATGTGATAGTTGCATAAGAATACTTTCTAAACATCTGTTCAACATAAATATGTAAAACTTGTCTTGTACCATTAAAATACCTAAGATAAAGGGTTAAACTGTGTTTCTGAATTAGGCAATTCTCCAGTTGAATTCAGTGCAATGTTTTCATTGGGTATGTACTGTGGAATGGATCTTAAAATCTTATATTTACTACGTTTTAACAGTGCTGTTGGGAAAACATGTATTTGACACCAAACATAACCTGAAAATAGCTGTATCTCTAATGGAAATTTTCCCTAAAAAAGATGAGCATGTCAGAAAAGAGTTCCAGAAGCATTCTATCAATAATTTATAATGTAATATAATATTTCATTAGAAAAATTCCTATATTTCAATCACATTTTCATCCTTGCTTGATTTTGCAAATTACTGTATGCTGTTCATGAAGAGAACACCACCACTAATGGTAATTTTCTGAAACTAATAGCTGGAAAAAATAATGCAAACAAAAATGAAGACGTAGTATATCTGATTATTATGATGTTATTTAACATGTTTTTAATGATAATACACAAGTAAGTTGATATTCTATATGAAGCACTACGATGTTATATAAAAACAAAATTTAGTATTAAAATACATCACAGACATTTAAAATAATACAAAAAACATCTTTGGATAAAGCAGAATAGCCTCTTCCAGCTTATTGCAGATTTAGGGGCCGTCAGGGATTAATGTATGTTTTTTCTTTGTTTCATTAAAAATAAACTCTCTCTTAAAATGGTAATCTTTTTGTTACTTTTTTGCTTTTACTGTATTTCAGGATAGTTGAATTTTTTATTGTTGGCTATTACTGTTCTTTATAAGAACTAGCATATAAAAGTTTCAGATGTGTTTTTTATGACAGTAAGGCATAAAGGGAGTAAAGTTGTATATTTTGATTTTTTTTAAATATATAGATATTCCACAACTGTCCTCAATGTGAAATAGTAATATGTGTTTAGCTCTTATAATACATATTTCTGGATAACTTATATTTGGGATAAGATAGAAATCATAGCTGAATATGAGGAAATTTCTTTTGACCTTAGAAAACTGATGGCCACAAACATGAAATCAGAAGCTTTATTTTATTTAAAATTTGGTTCATTACAAGGGAATAATGTATATGAAAAATGGAAAGGAATGGATACATACCACATGCCAGGCTTTCCATCTTGCATGCTTTCTGAAATGAATTCAGTTATTTATTGATATGGAAAAAGCGATCATTTTCAACCATGCAATACAAGAAAAAAGATAACTTTTTCTTTCACATCTTTGAGGAAAACAGAGTGAAATCTTTTGCTTATTCAGGGACATGCTAGCACACCACAAACAGAACCAGTAAAAACATTCCTGCAGCACTTTACCAACATATAATAGAAATGCGCCCTCTAAGAGTAGATGGCCATATGTTGTTTGCTGTTGGGTCTACCTCTGATCTCCTCACTGAGATAGAGCTCTCAGAATTCCAGTGCTGGCTGTTCTGGGTGATGCAAACGCTGTCCACTGATAATCTGGACTGTGACAATTCAAGGATTCTTGTAAATGAAGCTATTCGTGAAAGCTATTTTGTTATTTTAATTTCTTCTTTTTTTATGCCAGGAGCGCATATTGTTATTCTCAGAGCCAGTACTTGCCAGGAACTGAAGTTCTGAGTTATTCATTAGTAATAACTTACTCATGGATGAGTCAAAATTAAGCTTCCAGACATGAACTGAAGTTTATTTTGTTGAAAAATTTACGTTGTTATATGGTTCACATGCAGTCTCAAACCTTTGTAATTAGAATATTTGTATGAAGAAAAATCTATAGCTAAATGTGCTATAGCTTCAAACAGTTTCTGCTGAGGCAGTCTTTCAGATTACAAGATTATGTGACCTTCACTCACCATCAAGGACTTCCTGCAGTGATGATGGCTGCACTGTGCAGTCACTAAGAGTTTTACCTGAATGTTCTGTAAACTTATCCTCATTTTTTAAAAATTCTTGTTAATGAAAAGAAGACTCTATGAAATAATGGAAACTGAGGTCAATAGACTGCATACGGACACAGAGTTGAGGACCTGATCCTTTTTCCATTATAGCTAACAGCAAAAGCCCAAGGAATAGAAAGAGTCTGCACAGCAAGAGTGGGCTTAGACAAATTTTATATGAAAAGATTTGTTTATTTAAAAGTGGAGAGAAAATAAAAGTACGAATCATTTTACAGCCTTAAATATAGCATTTGTTATCACATGCATGCCTTGATATGTGTAAATGTATATAGTTCCATAACCTTTATGCTGTTGCCAGGATAACAGTGCGTCTGAGGCCAGTCATCAATGTTTAACAGACAGTGAACAAAAGGAGGAACTCATTCGTGTTTTCTATAGACCATCAACCACACTAGAGAATAGGATCATTCCCTTTTGACTGCACACTTACTCTATGTAAGAACAAAAACCTGCTAAACTTGGAGAACTGTGAATGAAATATCTTAGAGGTTACATGCGTCCAATACCAAAACTTTCTTAAAATCTCTGAAAACCATAGATGTCAGGTTCCTAAACTAGAATAATGTTGAACCAAACATGAGGAAATTACGTTTTATTCACCATCTTGACAGATAAAGAAAAAATGTTTACATTGCTTGCTTAGAATCTAGAGATTATGCTTTTATACATGAACAGAATTTAAAAAGATAACAAATATGAACTGTATCAAAAGGAAGAAAATATTTGAATGAAAAAGCATATATTTGAATGAAATATTTGAATGAAATATTTCATATGAAATATTTGAATGAAATATTTGAATGAAAAAGCATAATCTGTTTAAGAACAGATTTCCCCAAAGCTTTAATGAAAGTGATGGCTTTTTAAAGGTTTTATTAAAAGGTTTTATTAAAGGTTTTTATTAGTTCTGTTTCAAAGAAAATTTAAGAAAATTTGAGTTTAAAAATCAATGGGAAAACAGTGGATATACCAAAAATGCCAGTGGATATAAGCCAAATAGTAGGAATTGCAAAAGGTGGCTAAAAGAAAAGCATGTAAGTAGAAGTCTATGGGTAGATTCATTAGCATAGTAAGATGGCATTTTAAAACATACCAAGGAAAAATGCATCAGAAAATTGGTATGGATCTATTACGAGAAAGGTATAGTTGTTATAGGGGACGAAGAGTGGAGTAATGTAAATATTTCTGATCTGCTTAAAACAAATGTTTGGGATGGATAACATATTTGTCTGTAAGTGATAATTGTACTTCTAGTCCATCAACAATTAATCAGTATGTTAAACCTGCTTGTTCCTAGGTAATTTAGGCACTCTGATAGTTTGATTTTAAGTTTCGTAAGAGCTAGCCAGCTAGAAGTCTTAATCACAAGTCTTGATTTTCAAGAAGTTTTGAGAAAATTTGGAAATTCTAGAATGCTAGAAGAAAAAAATTGTGTTCAAAAAGTGTAAATCCAGTATGGTCTGGATAATGACAGACTTATCCACATGGTAGTGGTCCCAGTGGAAATAATGGGATAACTGATGTAAAACCCTTTTATTAAAGGGAGGTTAGTATTAATGCCAATCATTATAGGAAAAATAATGGAAAAATATTGAAAAAATAGATCTTGTCAAACTAACTTAATATGTAATGGCAAGATACAGCATACTAGTTCTCTGCAATATGTTTACAATCCAAAGAAAATATTAAATAATGGATAAGTATTGCTACTGCAGGATCTGAATTACTTAACAACTGCAACAAAACATTAGTTTCAGTATAATCAAATGTGTAAACATGCTTATTAGAAGAAAATAAATGTTTTACTGTGGACGGCAATGTGTCTGAAAAAGTCCTGGGACTTGGTGAGTCAGGGGTGAGCCTCAAAAATTAGAGTTATGGCCAAAAGACTTATTCAGGTTCTTGGATTATTAAACCAGGCGAATTTGGGAATAGAGAGGTTAACTTGCTTTTCTAATTAGCACAGTTGTTTGATGCTGGAACAGTGTTCTCTTTTTAGCATTCCCAGTTTGTAAAAAAAAAGTTGAAAATTTGAAACCAGTTCAGAGAAGAGCCACTAGAATGTTTAAAGGATTGGAAAACATGGTGGTATTATGAATATTCCCTATTTATTTTGTCAAAGAAAAAATTGAGGGACAACCTGATTACACACTATGACTACCTAAATTGAGTGGAAATATGATAACAATGAACACGTTATTTCAGCAAAAAAATCAGAAGATCAAATGGATGTTGAAACCACAATTTTGAACACAAAGAACAGACTTCAGTGCTTAAGGAGTTAACTACTGGAACATTTTATGAAAGGTCATTGTAGATTATCTGTCATTAGAAATATTTACATCCAGGATAAGATGTTTTTCTAGAGCACATGATCTAGTTCTGTGGTAAATACTGTATTTTTAAGTGGGATAGATTCACAGAAGTCAGTCTGCCATGCACTGGGGCAGAAGTCAGACTGGCTGACCACAGTAATTGTTTGTAACTAAAAATGAATGAATAAATGAATATAATATATATTAGTTTTATAAATAGTGTACACTTTGGATGCATTTTATAATGATTTAGTACCAGCAGTGCTCCACATCAGACAATTTCTTTTTTTTTTTTTTTCTCCAGAGATAGTGTACACAAGTTATTTTAGGAATAGTAACTTCTCTGTGCCCTTTTAAGTTCTATGCTATTGTTCTTTAGTGGTGGAGTAAAACATTACAGCAGAAGACATCCGTACATAATCAGTGAATAATATGTAAGGCAAAGTTTCTTCACTGGAGACAAATCAAAAGATTCTTTCATTGTAGACAAATGGGACAAGATTCCAAGTTCTGATCAACTCGGCCGAAATGAAATTTTCAAAACCCACTTCGCCATCCTGTGTGCTCAGTTCTTTTGACAGCCCTTTCTTCTCACAGAGGTCCAATAACCAGTGAGTGTCTCAACCACTGATGAAATTGTATCTGGAGGGTACCTTTTACGAGAGTGAAATAGTCTGTCTTAACAGTTGGGGAACTGAGTACAGGACATTTACAAACGTGAAATTGATCCCACTCAAAAAAATCAGGTCCAAAAGAGAAATTGGATCTAACTCTTTTGCCAACCTTATTCCCTACATGGACTCTTATTTTCATGGCAACAACAGAACACAGTTTACTTACAGAACATGCTAATTTTATGAGTTGGATAGTCTTGAAAATCAGCCTTAAGTTTATTTGAAATGTATCTGAATTTTTCTTGGAAAGGGAGAGAAGATGATTTGTTCCCACATCCAGAATGAAAAAAAATATGCAGGGTAAAATAAGACTTAAAACTCTTGTGGTCATTTTATGATTTTTTTAATATGTTTGCACATAAAGAGCATATCTGCACATAAAGTGAAAGCTTCCCATGTGTAAAATTCTGCCTTCCGTAAATCAACAGAACTTTTGCTATTGATAACAGTAAAGCAGGGTGAAGTCACAGCTCATGTTAAATCTCTGGAGACTCATCATAACATATATGCATATATCAAAGAACTGTTAAACAAAAGCATGAAGGCTAGTTAAATATAGCACAGTATAATTTCTTTTTCTTACCATTGTAGGTTAATGCTATTTATTGCAATGTGTTAGAAAGTGTACGAAAAAACAGTAAATAGGAAATTAAATAGTGCTTTAAAATAATGATATACTGTGTGCTATGCTGCTGTTAATTTTTATTGAAAGGTACAGAGGGACAGTCTTTTATGTGAATTCTACAGTGTTTCTTTAGCAGGATATGAGTCAGTAAGGTTCTAGTGAACATTTCACATGCCAGGTTCACATTTCTACCTGTTATAAAAGGTAGTTTGAAAAGCTATTCCGAATAGATTTCCTGTAACCGTTCATAAGAATCATTGTAAATATGTATTGATTGTTGGGCTTACTCCACATTATTTAGCAGTACTATAAACAGTTTGGGTTACAAGGCAGGAGTGTGTAAGATAGAATGGAATGGTTGAGAGACCACTGTGAGATGTAAACAGACACTAGTGATAGTCTTTTTTTCTTTTTTTTCTCTTTTTTTTTCTTTCTTTCTTTTTTTTTTCTTTCTTTCTTTTTAAACCAGTCCTAAGAAGGACTTGGAGATTACTGTCCTGATTTCATTTCTTTTTTGATTGGGGAAATGTGGTAGATATAAGATCTTGGAAATGCTATTTGATGTAAATTAACAAAAATCCATGAAACATAGTTAACCATAGATATAGTCTGACAGTAAGAAGAATATTGTGAAGAAGCAGAGGAAATCATAAAATGACTGTGTGTTACTCTGACAGTGAATCGGTATTATCTCTGCTATCAGATAATGCAGTTATCATTAATTTTCACATTTGCATTTCAATCTTTGGAAGGAAATGACTCTTGCCGGATGAAGATAAGAGCTCTGTACCACTATAATGAACCATCATTTTATCGTGATGCTTTGTATCCATATGAAAATGAGGCTGGGTGGTGGTGTGGTATGTAAGGAGGGGGCTTGGGAGGGGGTCATAGAAACATTATAACAAAGTGTCAAATTCACTACAGACTTTTGGAGCCCTTTATGAAACAAGAGGCAGTCTAAATAAATCTTCTGTAGTGAAGTGGATATTGGATTAAAATCAGAAAGCCCATACTGGAGGGTGGAGAAGAGACCTTGGAAGAAGAGGGAAAAAATTCTGTGAATCTTAATTCAGTTTCCATCACTAGTTTGGAACTAAGAAGAGGTCCTGCACACTCAGAATAACCAAAACATGGTGGTAATAGTCATCAAGTTAAGCCTTGCGCTTCAGGCATTTTTTAACACTTGAATTCTATGGTCAGTTGTGCACTGGAAACGGAGAGAAAGGTTAACGAAGGAAATGCTGGTGGACTTTGTGGTTTGGATTCTGATAGTGGAGCTGTTTTAAGAGGTCGCCATGCCTGTGCATTAAATTCAGAATTTCGAATTATTTTCATTCTGGTGTATAGAACTGATCTAGGTCTTCAAGGACTGTAGTGTTCCCAGTCCTTTTTCATGTATAACACAGATTTATATTGAAACCTGAAACACTCTCTAGAGAATTCTGCAAGGCATTGTTCCATTTTAGGTCTGGTTGACTAAAACCATTGTTTCCCAAATAGTCTTCGTCTATATTCAACTCATTTGACCTTAATGCTGTAGTTAGTGCCTATAATTTACAGGTTCTGTCCTTACATCATTGGGATTCACTGCAAACTTCTGCTACAAGCGTGAGATCTTGAGATTTATTTTTTTGTAAACAAAAGCTTAGAGTCTAATCTCATCACGATTGTAAAAACTGATACTTTAAAACAGTCATTCTTAGTATTTAACCTATAAATGTTTGTAGAATCTTGCCACTGACCAACTCCTGGCAGCCCTTTTTCCAGGGGCAGTTCTCAGATTGAATTATAGGCTGTGCGGTAAATTATTCTGAGGGCTGTAGCAGCCGCCTTCCTCCTGCAGACCTTCCCAGTGGCCCTGCCTCTCTGCTCTGACATGATGAACACGTTCCTGTCTCTTCCTGAGAAGACGCAGGGGCTAACAGCTGTAAGAAAAAATAGACTACACCTGTGTTTGTAAATTCAGTAGTGTATACTAATGAAGTGTTGAACTGGTCCCTGGCGTGATTTTGGTTCAGGCTGACTGTCAGTCTTCCCAAGTAATTCCCAGTCGGAGTTTAGGAGTTAATTCCAGGGAGTATTCTCAATAGGTAGTTTGCATGCAAAGACCTATTTAATGCCTAGGCAAGTTTCCCAGCACATAGATGTGACCCATTCTGTAGTATTAGGCCTCAGTGCCCAGAAACATTCCTTGGCCCATGTAATTAACCTTCCTTTACCTTTAAGGGACCTAACCACTACATAAATGGGCTGTTCCTTCAAGACTATTGATCTTGCTAGCAGACTGTTCTCTGTGCAGGCCTGAAAGATGAGAAACTGAGAGTGGCTGTGTGAACTAACATGTAAGCAGTGACCTGATCTTTGCTACCATCTTTTCCACATACAACTTTGACTTTTGTGGGTAACAGGCTGTTGTGTGACCTGCTAAGCATGTATAATGGATGTGATCATGTTATGAAGAGTCTTCATTTTATGGCCAGCCCTGACAAGATAAAATGTTGCCCATTAGCCGGAAATGCTGTTCACCAAGGCTTTAAGAGAAAAATGAGACATAATGCAGTTCTCATAGAATCAAGTGAATAGGCAATATTTACTATTGAAAACTACGAGATAATTTGCCATCTTGATTTTTTTTTTGTTATGGTGACTTCTATAGCTCCATGACATGATTTAAGGTGCAAGTATAGTAGAATTTTGTAAACTTGGAGATAAGCATTACCTAATTTGACTTGCAGCATAACATACCAATAAGCAGCAGGTTCATCACTAAATATTGAGCCTTTGTCATGTATTCCAAATGTTTTGTCATTTGCCATTTGTTTATCATTGTCTCATGCGACTAAGGTATATATGTGAATTTAAATTTCATTTCAAAATCAGGTGCTGTAGAAATGAATTTAGTTTAGAAATAACATTTTCTCATAAGGATATTTTACATTCCTTTAATTTTATTTAAACAAATATCCTTTTAGAATGTTTTCAAATGCAACACTTCATTTTTATGCTAGTCAAAATGTTTCAGAAAGGTGAAAATGTCTAGAACATTGAAGTGTGTTGTTTTTAGTTTAATGGTATTCATTTAATATTTCTGGGCCTTATTTACCTATTTGACAAAGCAAGGCTTTTCTTGTTCAGTGCTAGGTGTCAGTTGTTCTTTGGAACTATTTTGATCTGTAAGTGGGCAAATTTCTAGGCTAACTAGATCTGAAATTGATCCAGTATCTTCCTAAATTCTTTTGTTCACTTCTGTGTACATCCAGCATGAGACATGAACATTGGCCTGAATCGTAAAAGGCAGTGAACTCTGAATGAAAAGTGATTAGAAATGCATTCTATTTTGATTGGCATTTATGTTTCAAGCACAAAAGACTTCTTGTTCTCTGAAAAAGTTGATAGCTGGGAAAGGCATGTGCAAGGGACAAATGATCAGATTCACTAGGTGCCTCACTTTGGGCATGATATGTTATATAGTGGATATTATGTAAAGTACAAATCCCTGTAGGTCACACTGTGAAGGACTCCTACTCTGTGAAATTCTGCAGGGAATCAATGAACATCTGCATTACAATACATTGTTTCTTGTAGTTTCATGCACCAAGGGACCTGCAGAGGCTGGCAGAAAGCTTTGCACTTTTCAGCTGTCTCCACTGTAGTTTGGTCATAAAGGCAATCTAACACCCTGGTAATTGCAAAGGACTAGGAAACAATGTCTGTTTTTGGAAACAGATGGGATGAGAATCAAAAGGGACATGTAGTTGGTCCACAGCTATTTTGCTCTTTGTTGTGTTTTTCCCATTAATTCAGCTAAAATTATTGCATGCAGAATACTGCATAGCATCACTGCCTTGAACAATCGAAGGACGGATGTGTTAATACATTGAACTATATACACAACATGGAGTTATTTACCATGCAAAGCTGCAGTCCAGCAGTTGAATGCAAGCACCTAGTGAGAGGTGCTAGATTTATTTCTTAAATTGGCAGGTTTCAGTTAGTTTCAGTGATGTATCCTGTGTTTAGCACATCATTAAAGAAAATATTTTGATTTTCAAAATACCTTTTCCTCCTACCCCTTTGAAAGCTGCTTTATCTATTCTCTGTTAAGACGTCATAACAAAGAAGTTGGAATAACATAATGAAAACAATAAAACGTTATCATCAGGAACCATCGTACCTCCATTCGAAAGAACTAGTTTTTGCTGGAAGTAAAAATTTAATGCAACATGTCAGTGATAAACTGGATACTGATATTTACCCAATAAAATTACACAATCACTTCAGAATGGTTCTGAGCCCTGAAAGGGAGCTAGACAGAGTTGGCATGGGACTGAGAGAAAGTCCTAAGAACAAAATTCTTGTTGGTGTTCTGTGTTTAGTTCAATCAGATCCAGATTAGCGCTGAATAAGATTCTAAGATTTGAGATAATTTTTCAAATGTGAGTGCTCAAAGGTCTTTTAATTTTTCCAAATGTTAATTGATTTTGATTTTGAGCTAAATATATCCAGTACAGTTTAAAATAAGAATAATCTTGAGAGAATGTTCTTGTGTTATCAACTCTAAAAAATACCAACATTGCAGCCTTTTGTTTTTGACTTCCTTGTATTGTGTGACTGGTAATGTGTGTAGTTTCAGAGCTTTCCAAGTGGGTTAATAATACTCAGGGATGACTATAAAATATTTTTTATCTTTTTTTTGTGTGTGTAAGATACTCACTCATCCATACCTCTGTTTTGCCAGAGTGGGCAGCCAGTCCAGTAAATCTATTGCATCTTTTATGATATGTTACAAAAACTGTGAAGAGGGATCAAATTGTCCTATCATCCCTTACCCTTGCTCTCCTTTATCCTTTGTCTTCCTCAAGACCTCTAAATGGTGTAATCATGCTGGCAAAAATGTAGAGTCATGCCTGACTTTAAAGTATGTTCTGGGGAATTATAAGTAGAAAAACTTGTCGGTACGTTACATAATTTACTCTTGAGTAAGTATTGTAGGACTGTGCTATGCCATGTTGTATGTTATGAAGAGAGATCATCTGGTAGACTTCAAAAATTGAAAATAAAGTTAAAGAAATATCTCTGTTTCTCTTAATTTTGTGTAAATATAGTTGCATTAAAATTAAAGATATTTCATCAGCATAAAACTATACACTATGGACAGAATGTTCAAAAGTGGTGCATATATACACTTTGGGATGGCTGATTCTTAAAGAAGCCTGGCTTTTGAATTACATCATTGTGTGAAAATAAGACTTCATTAAGTTATCCGAAGTTTGATACTCATGTTGTGGTGCCAAAACCACTAATCAGTACAGAAATCTTTGGCCTGCATTTATAAATATATATTAGTTCTCATACAGAATGAGATTATGATTAGCCTTCACCAAAAGAGTTTTCTTAGGTGTGGAGCAGTCCTGTTTCCAAAGTTTACTTAAATGCAACATTGTAAAGGCTTAAAAATGTTTAATATGTTCTGATAAAATAATGTATCATTTTAAACTTTATTTACTTAATGCTTTTATTTGTATTTTTATGAACTTTTATTGACTTTCAGAAAAGGCTTTTTTCCCCAATTATAGAATTGCTCAACACTTGATATTGACTCCTTTTCAAGGTATGCATTGGATCTCAACTTTTCATGGAAATTTTCTTTAAGAGGTACTCTCTAAATATATGCCTATTTCTAGCAGCAGAAAAAAAAATCCCAAGCCTACAACAAAACAACAGATATTTTGGTGTGTGGCAGTCCGATAAGAGCTAGCATTTTGCTTAATTACTATATCCATAACATTCTAGCCATCAAATCTTGAGTCTTTTCCAAGGAAATTATTTTTCTCTCATCTTGTCCTGCTAATCCTTGTTTTAATAGTTACAACTTACTTAATTTTCTTTTCTGTATCTTCATGCCACAATGCGTGAATCATTTGGAATCGAGGAATGGTGTGATAAGGTTGTTGACAGGGATGTGAATGGGAGAGGAACAATGTAGAATTTAAAATGGTATATACATGCCAGAGAACATCTGTAGGGGACACTGGAGAAGTGTACTTGCATATAACTATGATACCTTCAAACATGTGACCTGACAGACCAGTGGAGAATGAGGAGCATTGAACTCTGTCCTTCATGGCATATAAATAAGATTCAGGTTACTTTGTTTTATTCTGTATGAATATTTCTGATTACCAAAAATCCATTCTCCTTTAGTTGTACCTCTGATCAATATGTTTTATAATGCATATTGATAACTGTGATGCAATAGATTAATAGTTCCTGCTAATTGTTTGGTCTCAGAACATGGTACACCACATTCTACACAAAGGGAAACTAAGTTGTGAAATTCATAATATTCTGATAGTACTTAGAAACTGTGCTTCTTATTATTAAAAAGCCTGTTACTGCTTGCTTTTTTATTTTTCATGTAAAAGAAGATATATAATATATATAATATATATAAGATATAATATGTAGCAAAGCATGTCACATTACTTTCACTATTTCTCAGTTTCTGGGATCACTGTCCTAGAAAAATGCTATGTGCATTTTCCCAAAGCTTGGACATATGTCACTTAGCTAAAGAGAAAAATTATATACTTTTAAAAGAAAAATGCTGACCTAGTTAGTGCGGCTGAAACCATTCATTAATTAGAAGTCATAATTGCAATTACATGGTAAAATTAATTTATCATGAAAATAATCCTATCAGTTTTCCTTTTTTGGAAAAATGGAACCAAATGATTTTCGCAGCCCTTATTGCTTAAAGCTGATATTACAGTGATACTGGTTTAGAGTGAATAAAGTAATCAAATTCCATTTTCAAGATCTGAAATTCTGGGACTGCATCAGTGAGAGTTTTTATATTATATAAGTTTCACTTGAACTGTAATTTTGTAATTGCATATAATATATAAAGCATATATACACAGATAAATGCATGAAAGGAAAATAGTGTGCTGAAATTTAAAAAGAGTGAATTAAGATAACACAGCACATAATATATAGAAAATTCATGTAATATGGCAAGTATGCTGCAGTGTATGAAACTCAGAATGCCTTTCCTATCCTGAGGCTATTTAGACTTCCTTGATATTCAAATCTTAAGGTACATTAAGGAGGTCCACCTTGCTGGACCTCAGGCAGGCTTAGCAAGTAGTGCTCCTTAGGGGTATCACTTTATGTATATATTTGCAAAGATGTTATAGCCATGAAATATAGTCCTTTGATGACATCATAACTGTGAAATATGACTTTATTTTTCTCACCAGCAGTCAGAACTTGGCTTTATCTATATTAAGCAGTCTGTATGCATAAATAAAGAATAGCAAATACTGAAGTTGCCTGATGTAATCCAACATGGCTACCATCCATGGCAGTACTCTTCACTCCCGGTGATGCCGTGCGTCACTCAGAGGGACTGTTTGCAGAGTTTGGTGCTGTCAAAATGTGGCTAAGGTTAGCATAGTCTTCTCCCCAAAGCTGTTAATAAGCACTGTAGGTACTGTTAGACAGCTACGTGTCCAAATTCAGCAATTACTTACACTAATAAATTCTAACAGATGACAGAATTTTATTATCTGAAAGCATTCAAACTTTGTCTTTATGTTTAAGAATCTCAAAATATATCATTAAAATTTCTGGCCCCGTTGAAGTAAATAGCAAAATACACATTGATCTCAACAGAGTTAATACAGTAACCATCTATATTCATTAGATAAGTGCACGTATCATTTGTATGAGACTCACAAATACAGTTTGTAGGAGGAAGACTGTTAGCCACAGTCATCAGGGGGGGCGTCTGTCAGCCAAGGACTTTTTGTTGTTAATAGGAGGTAGAAACAAGAATATTTCTGAACATTTGAAAATCTCTTAAGTCTCCAGGGGAAAGAATTCATAGAACAGTGCAAGAAATGCATGCTTTCTCCAGGCGGACCAGGCATTTCTGATTTGAAGATCACTAAGTCTTCTCATCACCTGGAAAAAAAAATCTACATTTATAAAAATGCTTTTCGTCTTACAGATGCCCGTCCTGCAAAGCATTTACAAATTTTCAAGTTAATGCATATGAGCATGCCACTGAATGAGCAAAGGACTACTCACATGCATTAAGTTAAACACACGTGTTTGTAGCATTGGGGCCTTAGGTCATAAGCTCTTCCAGGCAGTTGTACTTTCTACATACTAAGCAAATTGTTAGCCTGCAAATAGCAATAGGGCTGCAATTCTAAGCAATGCTAAAGGCCCCTTTCTGCTGCTCTGACAATGTAAAGGGGCCTTAAAGTACGTGTAAATTACATGTAAATATAGTAGGATGCTGAATTCTGAATACAATGATTAAAGAATTCAAATTGTAACTTTCTGCATTTCTGATAATTACAGAACATTCTTTCACTGATTTCCTTGGTTTTCTAAATTCCTTACCTCATATTTTAAAACATTTTTTTATTAAAATGCTTATATTAATATCCAAGATGTTTTGTCTTCATATATATGTTTTAAAAAAATCAGAGTTTTTCATTTTGAGAAGTAGGAGATAAAGCTTAACAGCAGCTTCAAGTTTGATTTCATGGTGGCTGTTCATTGTTGATGGTGGGATAGTAAGGCCTTATGTAACACATTAATTTTTTAAAATGATAACTCATTTGGATCTTGCAATCCTATTGTTTGTTGTCGTTAAAAACCCCTCATATTTCACGTCCATGACTACAGCTGTGAAATAAAACCTTCTGATGGCATAATACACATGAGACATGACCTTATTTTACTAGATGGTAGTGAGATTTTTGTGGTAACTATTATTTATATATATGAATATAGATATTATGAATAGGGACTGGTTGAAAGGAGAACATGACCAGGCTTAGGAAAGGATTGTGATATATAATGTCCAGAATGTTCCTGAGGACAAATCTTTCCTTCAAGGAAACAGTTATTCTTTGTTTCATTATCTTTTACAGTTTTTATGAAAGTAAAGTGCCATAAATCTGACTATAAGAGTATTCTCAAACAGAATGTGTGCAAAGCAGCAGCAGCTCTTAGTTTCTTCTGACAATGAGTTGAATCTAATATCTATTGTTTTAATTATTAGCGAAGTCCAAGCAATATTTTAGAATTATGACTGGTTTCTCAATGTTTTTCTCTAGTGTCAGCTGATAAACTAAATCTCCTTGTAGCAGTTAAGGGGAATAAAAGAAAATTTACCCTTTTTAAGCTCTTATTTTCTCTTTGTGAGTTTCTTAATTTTAATTTCGGTCCATTCTGTTTATGTTTTTCATCAGCTTTGTTTCCTCAGTTTCTCTTTTGCACAGACACTACCTGCTGCTCACCTTTTGCCTTCCTCACATATTAATTGTAATAAAGCAAGTCAGTATGTACTGTTTTTAATTAGCTTAACCTTATAGCTATGCATTGTGATATAGAAGGCATGACATCACTTATCTGAATAAGGTTACTTCATATGAGAAGTGTGGCAGCTAACTTTAAATATGGTTCTGTTTTGTAATAATGGTCCAGTGTTACTTACCTATTATATTTGTTATCCCTACCTTTCTGCCTGCATGTGTGTTCTAACTCACATATGCACACTGTAACAACAGAATAGTTAAAGAGGTGGCAGTCCAGTGGTGCTTGCTGGAACAAATACCGTTACAATTTGGTTCCTTATCAAATGATTTGCACAAAATATGTGCAGCAAAGAGCCAGTTTCTCCAGTGTAGTGGTATATGTGTACTGAAAAGATGTCATATTTTTTTTCCTTAAAAAAAGGGAAAAGAAGCTTTTTGTGCTTTCTGTTCTCTTTTCATCCATCATAATTTCTGATCGTCTCCTTTTATATTCCTGGTCTGATTTCGTTCATGAGCTTCATTTTTGCTCTGCTCTGTATTCATTTTCTTTCTGTCGTTTATTGCCTCTGAGTCTGTTAAAGTCGTTTTTCCATGTGGTGGGTGTCTTTCATACATTATAAAATATTTCAGGTTTCTCTTCAAACACCCCAAATTTATTTACCTATTTTTCTAGGGCTGGATACAGTGTTTCCTAAGGAATTTGTCAAGGAGAGTATAGTGAGAAATGAGCATGCTATTACTACTCTTGGTTTTGCTGTATTTTCAAGGAGCATCTGCTTGTGTTCATTTGCTTTTTTTTTTTTCTCAGTTATTTATATAACACACGCATATGTATCATCAATTCAATGAAAACACCACAGAGAAAATGAATTTTGTGAAATTGGGAGGAAGTTTGCAGCAAACAGTGGATTATATTGGTGTTATATAGCTGTCTCATCAAAAGGTAGCAAATGCACAAGACCTTTTGTGCTTTTCAATTTGAAAGAAAATGATTTCATTAGAAAAAAAAGAATCATCACTCTGGATGCTGGAGAATGCCAGAGCCTGATGAAACCAGCTGAAGAGACAAACTGAGTGTACGAATGCAGATTAGCCTTCAGAAGATGAGGGTGTAAAAGGGATTTAATGGTAGGATGGATTATAGAAATCCTTGTAACAATGTTAAATAATTATAGTTCCAGCCGAGATCAAAGCAGTGCTGATTGAACCCCCTCAAGCTGTTAACACGGAGTATCTTGAAGAAAAAAAAAAAAAACTTCAAGATTGGTCAGCCTGTGCTGTCAGTGTCCTCTGATCTGCAGAAGTTCTGGCTGTATTGAAAGTACAAGTTGTGGGGGAGGGAAAGATAGAAGGAAGAATTTATCAGTATGAGTAGGGTATTTGGGAGGTTTTTCCTCTGTTTTTTAAGGGAAGAGGAAGAGGGTATTAAAATCAATGTTACTGGAGTTCATACGCTGATTGAAATTGCTGTAAACTTGTACACAATTGGCTTCTTGCCATATTGGAAAAAGGATTAAATTTCTTCAGCAGAACTCTGGTCTGTAACAGAAAATGATTAGACCTTTTTTTTTTGCTTCCTTTTACACTACAGTTCTTATATACATACCTGTCCAGCAACAACTAGTAGTAGCAATAACTGGAAGAAGGCCTTTGTAGTAGTGATACTTAGCTGCAGGCAGGGAGTACAGTTGCTATGCCCATTCAGCAGCATTAAACATTTATTCTCATTCCCTTGCCTTCCTGGCATTCATGCCTGGAGGATTATGCTTATGCCTCTATTAACAAAAAAGAAAAGTCAAATCCTTATGGTTTGGTGGCATACTAACTCACTTGTGGCATAGCCAAAGCTGTTTCTTTTAAATAGATGTCAGTAAAGTGCAGCACATCTAGTTTGTTTGAAAGGAAAACTTGTAACTTTGGGTGTATTGAGGAGTATTTCCAGTGATAGCCTGTTGGTAATGTCACAGGTTTTTTCTTTTTCTGTGTGAGGTATTCTATGTTCACTTGAAAACAGAATGGTAGAGCATCAAATAGATTAGTATCAAGAACTAGAGTGGAAATGACAGCTTATGGAGTAGATCTGTCTAAAGGAGTGATTTCATTTAGCCCACTTTTATTTTGCATTATGGCTTTGTGCTGGAGCTGCAGGTGAGAGAGAGAAGCCATAACTGACAGGGCATAAAGTATTATAGCTGTTGGACACCTCCTCTTGGGCACAGCCATGTGGAGGAGAAAAAGGTGCTTCTGCAAGACATCGTCATCCATATGGGAGGAAGTCTTTGCCATCACAGAGAGTTTGCCAGTGAGTGGCCTGAAACTGGCATTAGACCTGTAGTTTTGGAAAGGTTGAGTGACCTTTTAAGAAAAAGAACTGCAAAATGTTAAGTTCCTGAACATTCCAGCATGTAGAGTCTCTCTCTCTTTGGATGTATAAATAACTGTATATGGCTATATGTTTGTACAAGTATGAGTATTCTACTTTCTGTGTACACCCAGTATACTTAATGCCAGTCAGAGAGTATTTCAAATAGCTGCTTTATATTTCAGAGAAAATGATGCATGACCAAACCCCAAACCTGGTATCTAATCACTACACAAGAAGAGATATTTTCCAAATTTTATAGGTAGAAGTTTGTATCAAATGCTACTATGCTTTTTAAGTCTCAAAGATAGTTTTGCTTTGGGTTATGAACTGTTGGATATGAACTTTCTGTGGAATTCTGTTAGCCTATTAACTTAGGTAAGCTTTTCCTTGCTTGCTTAAAAACTGAGTTATCAGTCTCTATACGAGGGGAGTATAAGAGTTAGGGTGGCCTTAAATAAATATGTGTACCTTGGGTACCTGCATCCCTGGGTGAAGACACTTGAATGGCACCATCTACAAGGCTTCTTGTGGCTATTTTCTGGAAAAGTGTGACAGGCATCTCAAAGCCGCTGCAGAAGCATGCAGTTACAAGTTTGGGGTCTTTGTTGTCCTGGCTAAATGCTGCAGAGAATGTGGTAGCCTGTTTTCTGGTGATCATTTGTAGCATTGTCTCACCTTGTGGGGTTAAATGGTGCAGAAGATATTGTTGCTAATGTGAGCTTTCCCTGTTGAAGGTGTAATCTAAGGCAAGATAGAGGTGTTTTTGCAGTACTTGCCCAGAGATCTTGGGCCAAGAACTGCAAAGTCCTTTAGGTATCTAGCTTTATTTAGTATATAGTGGTTTGTGAAGTTAAACATGTCTGCAGAAGCAGGATGTAATTTTTAATGAAACAGGAGTTGACACTGCCGGATAGAAACAGATAATGCCATCAAGTGAGCTTTAAGGCAGTGGTATGCTAAGTTCCAAAACTTATATATAAGTAAGGATTTTAAAAGACAAAAAGGGTAAACTTAGGTGGGCCTGTGCAGAGTCTTGAAGTCCTAGGCAAGGATCTCACAATTCAGTTTTATAAAATGAGAATTTGAAGGAAGGATTTGACACTCTTTGGACATATAAATACATTATTTTTACGGCATAATTTTGGATCTACTGAAAACTGAGGTGAGGAATGTCTGGCTTTGGAGAAGAGATGACTGTGCCAGTCTGTGCTAAAGACAACTGAACTCTCAGCATGAGTTTTTATGTTTGAAATAGAGAAGAATAGTTGTATTTTGCAGATGAATCATAGCAGGTTTTATGAATCACTAGCAAAACTAATTAAGTCTATGTAGTTTGTCTGGGTTAATTTTCAGAATGTTTGTGTGCCGGGTTAGTAGGAAGAGAAGGAAAAAAGAGAGCTTCCAGAACAGTACTTTTAAGGGCACTTGTCGAAGGCAGGAGGGAGGATGCCACAAGGGAGATTCCTGGTCAAAAGGTTCATGGTCAAAAGGAATGTGTTTTTTTGCTCCCCCCTCCTGCCCCCCCTGGAAACTGCACAGGATACTGTAGGTTATTATCAATAATGAATAATAAAAATCTTCAAAATCAATAGGAAGTCTAAGTTATCCTGTCATCAGTCTGTTTTGCCTGACATAGTCATTCTGTATGAGTCTCTGTCTTTTTCTTTGCCGTTTCAGGTTACCCACAAAGCGTTCAAAAATAGGTTATTTTCTTCCCCCTCGCCCCCTTCTCTGTTGCTTTTGAACCCTTCCTGAAATTGCAGAGGAAGAGTTAATAACTAGTTCTTGTGCATGTTACCTACCTATTCTCACTTCTTCACACTTAAAACCCCTTCACAGAGGATTTTAGAATGGGAAAATGCTAAATCAGCTCTTTCCCTGTCCTTGGCTTCTGAGCTTTTTTTTGTCATTGTGCTATGGAAAAAAGGATCAGACTCCAAACCTTTGAGCAGCAGCTGCATTTGGAAATAATCTAAAGTAAAGAGATGTCTTTGTGCAATAAGGAACATCATTCTTCCCCTTTGTGCTGTGAAATGACAAATTATTGCCCCCTGACAGTGAATTTGAGATCAGATAACTGAGACTCACTGGATGATTTCTATCTCCCAAGTTCCTGTAAATTTGTTAGTGCATGCTGTGTGTTGTGAATACTCTTTGTAATAAGATAGTACATGCTCAGAGATATATCTGGCTATATGTGGATGATTTGAAGGTGTGGCATTTTATATGTTACTAGAGGGAAAAGGTGATTAATTAGACTTAGAAATTTCCTACCTATGTTCACTGACATTGCTATTTTAAAATGAAGCTGATCTTCTTTTTAATATAATCTAAATACCCCCCTCCAAGTTATGTTTACAATATGAATGGTTCTAGCTTCAAGATACAAGGAAGGCAAGATCTTCCACCTCTCCTGACCACCTCCCCAAACCAAAAGCCCAAGCCAGTCTCTCTACTTCGAGTCATGAATACAGTGTAAAGAATTTGGTTGCTACTGACTGGCAGTGAAGATACAGGAAAACGAACTGTTAATGTTGCTGTCCCTTTTATCGTTTTTTCCCCCTTTTTATTAATCTTTTATTAAGATGTATATGTGACGAGGAAACAAACAAAAATGATATTTTTAGACCTTGGTTAAATAAGTCTATTGGATATAATTATGGCTGGTGTGTCTCATCCGTTGAACTTGCAGAGAAATATGTGTAGTATTTCTGGATTTTATGTGGTTTTTTTTTTTTTTTTTTTTTTTAGTGAGAGGTTTATCAGCCACATTAAAAAGAAGCAGAAGGGAAAACAGTTCCTTATAAATTCCCTGGAAAAAACTTGATCTGTGTTCCAAAGGACTAGGCTCCTTTTCAATTCATATTATGCAACTTCGGATAACATCTGAAATACTTATGCAGATCTGTTGCATTATGCAGTGTCCCACAACATACGTTGGTTTATAGATGGCTATAAAATAGTAAATGTCTCTGTTTTCCAGATTTAAAGATTTTTCCTTACCTGATAAATTATAATGAAGATTGTCCCAAACTGCAGATGGGTTGGAATATAAGCCAAGATGTGTTTTCCAATCTCAGAAATGGGAATTAAAGCTTAAAAAGGAACTAAAGGAACTAAATAGTAGGAAGTAGGAATAGTAGGAAGGGAATAGTAGGAACCCATTTGAAGATGGGTTTTCAGCCACTCACCTTTATTTGAAGACTTTTTTTTTAAACCAAGATGTGTGTTTCCATTTTTGAGAGACAGACATGACTTTTCTTGAAACAATCTAAACCTTTCTGTGCACAGATACTAGAATTTACATTCACATGGTCCCTTAAATAGGGTTGCTGAGTGTTAATTGTAATACTTTCAGATGATCAGTTGTTAAAACTGGTCACATGCATATGTATTTGTGCATGGAAAGGACAGGGCATGCATGGATCTCTATTTTCCATATATACCAGAAGACACCTAATTGAAATATTAACCGCATGGGTTTTTTTCATATCTGTTTTCAGTGATATATTAACGACAATGTGAATATCTATTTTTTGTATCATAAAATATTTTCATAGTCAATCACTCTATCTGTCATATCATTTTAAAACTTTTTGTGGGGATCACCTGCTAGGTTTATGAATTCTCAGTAAGTGAACTGGACAGATTCTCAGCTATAAAAAGGCACATCTGAAGACAGTCCTGTAGCCTGATGTGAAGTTTTGAATGGCTAAACTCTGCATGAAATCCTACTGTTCTTAGCATGCATACAGTTTATTTCATAATGCTTCATAGTGCTATACTTTATTAATAATGAATCTATATAAAATCATTTTAATATAGAAACTAATCATCAAACCTCCTTTTTTTCTGTACCAAATTCCCATGTATGAAAAACAGTAGAGAATGGTTGTGGTTTTTCTTCTAAATCTGCATATAACTTCAAAGTTAAGTCTAGCTGTATTTCAAGTATTTCTCCTCAGTGAAGACCCAACCCTATGTGGAGTATGTTCCCCACCCAAACTTCAGCTTGAGTTTAATGGGGCTTTTAAGTCAAGTTAGATGGCCTCCTGAAGTTTTAGATTAAAATTGTTTAAAATCTAACTCGGATGATAATGTGGTTTGCTCTGCAGCATAGATGCAGGCTAGCTTCACTCGAGTAACCAGTTCTCAAGTACTTGCCCGCACTGTCCTTGGGAGGAGTTCCCAGAGGCTCCTGTTCCCGCTGTGCAGAGAGCACTGGGATGTCCGTCAGCGTCTCACACCACACAGCAGTGTGCTGGTCCCATTGGCTCAGCAGGGGATGTAGGCTCCTGACTTAAGATGTGCTGAGTTGCACTTAAGTAATAGGCATCTGGAGTACAGTCTGAGGCTGTGCTAACTTGAACATAGATAACAAAAGTTGATAGTTAAGGCAAATCCTATAGGTACCCCTTTTCTCCCTGCAGACTCTGTACTGTAGCCTACTTCATAAGTGAAAGGGGAAGATTAATGGTGATGTTTTTCTGATGTAGGATCCTTGTGAGGAAGTTATCACGCTGTTTGTTTCTGCCACTAAAAATAGCATCTTCCAAGCATTTAAAAGAGGATTTGAAGCTTGGAATGTTATGTAAAACAGAATGCACTTTTGAGATACCAGAGTGAAGTCTAACAGACTGGTGAAAGCACCTTCCTGATCTTCTAAAAGCCAGTGAAGCGGAAGACTCTTCATCATGGGTGTCCTGCTTAGCCTTTTTTTCTATGTTGAATCTTTTTGCCACTGCTATATCTTACAAAAGAAACTGTAGAGTAGAATGCTGTAGAGTAGGATTCACTGAGGACATAGTATCTAAGCTGAGTGAAGGCTCTTAAGGTGTAATGGGAAGTATTTGGCCCTAATTGACACACGCAGTATTCAGAACTGTGTGCAATAATTGCAGGATGCACCTTGTGTGGTGTTATTCTTCCTGCATTTCTCCTTTGTGTACATCTTCTAAATTCTCAGTAGACTGCCTCAGCAGTCTTAACTACCTGCTTGTTAAATTTGCTTTGCTCAGTGGCTTACTTTGGCTCAGTGGAGACTAACCGGGGGACAGCAATGCTATGGGTGCACTCATTTCTTTTCATGATTCAGAGGTATGTGGCAACTCAGTCAAAAATAAGAGTCCTTATATAAGCAAATAAAATGTGAACTGAATACAAGGTTCCTGATTTATTTAAAAACATTGGCTAAAAGTACTTCATTTCTTTTATTGCTGCAATAAAATAATTTTACAGTTAGTAACATATAACTTACAGGAGTGACAAATTTGGTACTTAAAAAATATTTAGGTTAAAAAAACCTGTCACTTCTAGTAAGTCATTTTTAGAGTGTAATCACTTTAATTCTCCTCTCTAATTTTATCACTAGGAGACAAGCTCTGAGTCCCCTAACCTCCTGTAAAGAATCTTAGTGCTGCTTATTGTTGTGGTTTCCAGTCAGAATGACAGAATGGGGATTGAGATTGGTTTGGTTGATCTAGGAATTAGCAGCCTAAGTAGTAGATAAACATCGTTAATTTCAGGCTACTGGAATTCTAAGTTTAACATAAAACACTAGGTTGTTAGGAAATATAGCACAAAACTTACGTTCTACTTGGGCTGGAAAAACTCTAAGCGTATAGTGACAGTAATATTGCAATGGCACAGTTATTGATTTAAAGAGTTGTTTACAGCCATGCAGAAGGTAGGCTATTTGAGCTGTCCTCAGGATATCTATTCTTAGAGTAGTCTTATATAGATACGATACAGCAATGCATGATTTACAATGTAATGTTACTGATTAGAGTCACTGAGGCAATAGTGGCCTGTGAGGAGGGGAGTACAAAGTCTCTGTGGGCTAATACAGAATTACTGGATTCCAAAAAGGTAAAGGAGAATGTGTGCTTTTTCTCTTTGCTTCCCCATGTTTTTCATGCATTAAGAAGCTATCAAAGTATAGAACTTTTTAGTTCACCTTTCATACATTCATTTCATTCCTGGGTTAATCATTTGACATTTTCTTGGAAATTTCAGCAGAAAACTTAGCTTGTGCCAGGAAAAAAATGTAGAAAGAAGAAAAAAGGATAGAATAGGTCAGGACAGAAGTTTATAATAAAATCTGTATTAGAAAATATGAGAACACTTTTTTTTTTTTCTTTAAGAAGACTCTCTTGGCACTTATTTCAAGAATGTCAATTTTCTCGTCTCCCCCTCTCCCTCTAATTATATTAGTTTCTTGGGTTTGGTAGCCTTGAGATTAGGGCATCCAATTGGGAAGGGAGAGAGCTGAGTTCTTGTCTGTGCTTCCAGAACTGATTCTACTTTTCACTGATTGGTTGCCTATTATAAAACATTTGCAAAATACTGAGGGAAGATGAAGAAATCCACATCTCTCTGTCCTCAGATAGTGATCATAACCACTAGGCCACATAAATCATGCATTCTTGGTTAATGAATCATTAGTATCAACACACAGGGTTGATGAAGAATTTTTCCCTTCCCTTTTAAGAGTTATTTTTGGAGGTGAAAGATGCAAGTTGGAATCTGCTGCAGCTGAGCCAAAATGGGAGCCAACATCCTTATTCCTAGATCAGGGAGTTTTCATAAAATGGTAGTCACCATCACAAGCTCAGTCATGAAAGCAAATGTGGCAGCTCTGCTCTGTGCTGTACTTCACACTGTTTCAGGTATGTTAGGTATGCCCTGAGGGTAGGGAGCTTCTTTGCTTTGTCTCTGCGTTTTGATGGATTTGGAGGGAGATACACCTACCTCACCAGGATGCAATTGCATTTGACTTTAAATACCTAAGTAATCAGAATAAAGAGAGACTTCTAGGTATGTGTAATGATAAGCAGCAGCTGAAGTCTGAGTTTTCTGCGTCCTTTTCTTTGATGTTGTTACTTATATTCCACTGAACTTCAATTAAGAACTAAATTACTAAGTCTTGACCTTGTCTTTAGTTCTGACTTGTATTGAAAACGTGTTTTTTACGTGTCGAAAGGAGAAAAGGCATGAATAACTAGCATGAGTTATGAATAAGAGGAAGGCTGCACTTTTTATTTAGATAACTACTATGCAAGGAATTTTCATTTCACTGATATGTTTTTAAAATGTAATTAGACTTTTTCATCCAGGAGAGCCTTGATTCAGGGAGACATTAAGTATTAATGCATCAATTATTAATTAATAGTTATTAATTGATAACTATGAATAATATCACTATTTAGAGTCATAGAATAATTTAGATTGGAAGGCACCTCCAGAGGTCATCTAGTCAAACCCTTTGCTCAAAGCTGGAACAACTTAGAGCAGGCTGCTTGGGGCCCAGTCAAGTTTTGAATATCTCCAGGGATGGAGATCCTACTGCCTTTTCTAGCAATGTTAAATGTTTGGCTTGCTTGCTGAACTGTTTCAATGTTTGACTACCCTTACTATGGAAAGTATTTTTCCCTAATATTTAGTTAAAATTTCCCTTTTTGCAACTTGTTTCTTGCCTCTCATCTTATCCTAGGCACCTTTAAGAGGAGTGTGGCTTTGTCTTCTCTCTACCCTCCCATTGGGTCTTTGAAGACCACAGTTAGAACTCCCTTAGCCTTTTCTTCCTAAAAATTCCCAGCTCTCTCAGCCTCCCCTCACTGCAGCTTGCTGACAATCTTGGTGATCCTCTGCCAGACTCACTCCAGTATGTTTATGTCTGTCCTGTACTGGAGAGTCCCGGACTGGATGTAGCACTCCAGGTGTGATCTCACCAATGCTCACTTCCATCATCCTGCTGGCTATACTCTTAGTAACACAGCCCAGGTTGCAGCTTTCCTTTGTTACTGCAAGAGCACACTGAGGACACATGCTCAACTGATCTACTCCCAAGAGGGTGTGACATTTGCATGTTTGTAGTTATGGGGGACCTCCTCTCTTTTCTCCCTGCCCCTCGATTGCCACAGCGTTTCAAAGCTGGTAGAAAATGGCATCACCATGACACTGGCCAGCTTCCTCAGCAGCCTTGGATGCAGCTTGGCTGGTCCCATGGACTTGTGTATGTCCAAGTTGCTTAAGTGCTCCCTTACTTAGTCTTCTGGTCCTGTGGATAACAGCCCAGACTCGATCACTGGACTCAGAAGCCTGGAAAGCCAGAGGGCACACTTTAGGAGGAAATGCTGAACCTGAGGCACTTATTGCCTCAGCTTTTTTCATGTCCTTCATCACTAGGGCCTCTGCCCCACTGAATAGCTCTCCCATGTTTTTCTTCATTTTTCTTTTGCTGTCTATGTGCTTACGGAAGTATTTCTTGCTGCCCTTCAAATCCCTCACTAGCTTTAACTCCAGGTTAGAACAGTTTCAACAAATACTTAGAAGTTCCTTTTAATTTTATCTTATCTAACTTTAGGCATCTAAAAGTTAGTTTAAGGTAGTCTTTAGTCAATGGAGAGAGATAAGCACCTTGACTCCTTCCATTTTGAGATAGGCATCTACAAGAAAGGGGTAATTTTACCTCTGAAAATGTGTCTCAGTTTACTACAGAGAGAACCTAGATGAATAGCTTAAACTTGACATGTGGTTTTTAGGCAGCTGAAGTTAAACCTAACTACAGCTTAGACAGCTAACTCTGAATCACACTCATAATTCAAATAAAATATGTGCTTAAGTTCTCTCCTGAATTGGCTTCGTTCCTCGATAATGTCAGAGTAACAACTGTAGCTTTTCCCATTTGGACTTTCATGACAATAATTCTGCTCTTATTCCCATTTAATTTGCAGGATCATGAAATAAGATAAATAAAATACATGAAAAGATAATTGGGACCAAATTCTGCTCCTCTGACTTCAGAATTGACTCATTTTATTGAAATGTATGTTAGTTTAATATTCTTTTTTTTTTCCATAAAATGTATTCGTATGCATACTGAATGCCCTACTCTAATAATATCAGGCAACATTTTCAGCAAAGTGTTTTTTGAGAGTATCTGGTAGTGTCTGTGAATACTTAAAAATTACTTTCATATTGTTTCTCTGTATTAAAGTTTTATAGGGAAGATATTTTTAGTGAGTTTACAAATAATGAAAAGTATCATAAGATTTCTTTAAATGCAGCAAAAATATTATGTTTATCTGTAGGGTTTAGGTGTCTTAAATCCTATTTTCTTCTTTGCTACAGAGCTGTTACATGACTCTGAGTATGTCTTCTGTAAATTTGCATGACAAAGTTTTTTCTGCCTTGCTTGAAATGTCTGTAGCTTCAAATTTTTTCCCCTATGCACTGAGCAACTGCATTTACAGTTATAGTCTCTGAGGATGGTAGATTATCAAGTCTCTAGAAATCATGTTCATAACCAAGGATCTCTAACGAAAAATAAAATAATAGATATATTTTTCTTGTTTTTTACAGATTTACGTCTCTCTCAGGGTGCAAACACATCACTCCCTGGGCTTCTGAGGCTATGTAATTGATGTTTATAAGATGATTTTTGCTTATTACAAAAATTATCATTCACCCTGAACTTCACTAAATGTCCAAACTCATTAGGAACATACGAATTAACCATTTTCATAGCTTTTATATCTTTTTGGAACCATATTAAGTTAAAACAACAAAGGAACGGATCTTCAGATGAAAACAATGGAAAGTTTGACGCTGAACTTTTGATGATATTGTCTTTATAGGACTTAAGTATGTATAGTATGTGAAAGTGTTCAAAAGCACCATGAGTGGCTGAATCAAAGGCTTTAGAGAATGACATCCAGTGAGTTATTTTTATTATGTCAATAATATAGCGTACAGTGTCATCCACTTTTCTATATGTTGGATGATGTGATTATACTTCTTTTATTAAGTTGCATAAATCATGAGAACACAGTATCCATGAGTCACCTGCAGTCCTATTTGTTAACCAAATTCTGTAGCAGGTAACCGCAAGCTGTATGATCACTTGCTGTAGGGGTTATCCTTAAAAGATGTAGCAGAGTATTGGTTTTTTTGTTGTCTATTGTTTGCCTCAAATGCAAAGGCATTTGCTTCGTTAGAATGATGTGAATAACAAGCTAATAATTCATGCTCTGTTAAAAACTCATATTTGAAAGTGTTTTAAATAAGGTTATTCTATTCTTCAGTCTCTCTGATGCTTTTTGCAGAGAAAATGAAGGAACACTTAAAAGTGTTATGTTAGCATTCGATATTTTTCTATCATCTCTGTTCTCTTAGCAGTATTTTTTCAACTTGACATCTGTGTGTTGATAAATGTAAATTTCGCTTTAAGAACAGTTGTATGTGTAAATGCTTGTGCATCAGGGTGACAATACATTGTGCATACTGTCCTATCTGGTTTATCTTTTATGTTAAGATTAAAATCAGTACCTTCGATATAGTAACTAGTTTTATAATAAGATTGCCTTGTACAGTGGCAGTAATGAACAACCTAGCTTTTTTTTTTTTTTTTTTTTTTTTACTTGAAGTCAGCTTAACTTTCTAGACCATTTAAAGTGTAAGTCTGCTAAGTGAAACATGAAGGGAATGATAGATTCATAAAATTTATAAATTTAAAAGGCCCCAAAAGAGCATCCAGTTTGACTTGCCATGAAAAAAAGGCATGATATAGGCATGATTTAGTTTTGGTTTGAAGTACAGCATATTCTTTAGACCTCAGGAGGTATCTGGTTTAGTCTCCTGCTCAAAACAGGATCAGCTCTGAGTCAGACCAAGTTGCTTGGGTCTCGAAAACCTCCAAGAATGGAGACTGCATAAGCTTTCAGGGCAACCTGTTCCAGTGCCTCACTCTTCTCATGGGGGGGAGACCAAGTGTCTCCTCATATCCAGCTTTCTTGAAACTTTCTTGTTCTGATTCATGTCCACTGTTTCTTGTCTTCCTGGCTTACACCCCTGTGAAGAGCATGGCTCCATCTTCTTGATGACCTCCTCTTAATATTTCAAGGCTGCTGTTAACTCCCCGGTGAAGCCCTTTCTTCTCCAGGCTGCCCTCAGTTCCCTCAGCCTCTTCTACAGGGTAAGTGCTCCAGCCCCCCGACCATCTTGATGATCCTCTGCTGAACTCCAGTTTGTCAATGTCTTTATTGTACTGCCCAAATATAACACCCAAGGGCCCAACACTGTGTGTAGTATTCGAGACGTTGTATAACAAGTAGGGAGGGGATAACCATTTCCCTCGATCTGCTGGGTGTTCTCCTGCTAATATAGCCGTAGTCACTGTTGACTTTCTTTGCTGCCAGGGCACACTGTTGACTCATGTTTATCTTGCTGTCTGCCAAGGTCACCAGGTCTTTTCCAGCAGAGCTACTCCCCAGCCAGTCAGTGCCCAACTTGCAAGGGTTCTTCCTTCCCAAGTGCAGGACTTTGCATTTGTCCTTTTTGAGTTTCATAAGGTTCCTGTTGGCCCATTCCTCCAGTTTGCCTAGGTCTGTCTGAATGGCAGCTTTGCCTTTGAGTGAATTGACTGCACCCTTCCTCCAATTTGGCATCACCTGCAAATTTGGTGAGAGTGCACATCATCCTCTCCTTCATGTTATTGATAAAGATGTTAAATGGCAGCATTCCTAGCATAGACCCTCTAGTACTGTACTTATTACGAGCCTCCAGGAATAGTACAACCCAGTAACCACTGCCATTTGAGGCCAACTATCTTGAATTTAAATTTTCTAGGAATAATCTGTTATGACTGTTTGATTCAATATTTGCTAATTCTGTTAATAATGACCAGCCTAGCTGAGTCTAAATTTGTCTGTTTGCAGTTTTCAGCCATTTTCTGACATCTTTGCTGTATCTTTGTTTGCTTGATCGAGGACTCTGCCATCATATTTCTTTTCCCCTTTTAGGTGTGTGTACATGCTAACATAACATACCATAACAGTCTTCTTGATAAGCTGAGGAGATTTAATATCTTGACTTTTCTGCCATAAGACATCTTTTCTGGCCTTTTAATTACTCTCATTTTGTTTGAACCTCCTTGAAGTTTTCAACTTTCGTCTTGGAACGGGGTCAACAGAACTGGACACAAAACTCTGGTAGACCTGTAGCAATGCCATCTTACCCAGTTAATATAACTTTTCCACTGCTTCATCTTATGTCTTTCTACTGCTGCTCTTTATATATGCATTACCACTTTTGGCTGTAGTGTTCAACTGGGAAATCCTGTTCAGCTGCTAGCAGGCTTGAATCACCAAGTTTCTTTTTCATAGCCTGTGCTTCTCAGAATAGAGTTCCCTACCTATCCTACCCCCTATGGATAGATCCTGCATTGTTTGGTCCTGTGGGTACTTTTTTTCCTGTATTAAAACACACACACAGTGAGGCCGGATTACCAGCTCATTATGTTGTCCTGTATCAACCTTCTTCATTATTTAGTCCTCTCCAGTTGCTATGTTGTCCACAGACTTCATCATTAAATGATTTGATTCTTTATCCTTAGTCATTAATAAGAACGCTAAGCATTAAAGGGTCAAGAACCAGTGTTTTCCACACACCACTAGAAATGTATCCAATCAGTGATGACTGCTCATTTTCATATTTATCATTTATCCAGTTTCTACTAGGCTTTATTTTTTACTATTGATGCTTTATCCCTATTTAAAATGAAATAACATATTAAGTCCTTACATAAGTGCAATATAATAGCGCTAACCTATGATTTTTATCAACTAAACATAATTTTGCTAAGATAAGATACCAAGTTAGTATTGTAAGATGTCTTCCATAAGCACGTCAATTGGCACTAATTTTATTACTTTTATTCAATTCTTTATTAATTAAGCTCTATATCATCTGTTCCACTGTTTTACTATATATCAATGTCAGACTGACAGACCTATTACCAAAGTCATCCCATTTCTATTTCTAAAATATTAGTGCAACATTAGCTTTCTTTGGAACAGCTGTAAGAATGAGTCCTATAGTGGCTAGGAAAGAGTTTATTTTTAAAGTAAATCTTTTAAAAACCATATTTTGAATTAATAGAGTAAAACATTATAAAATAAAGAACATGCAATCAGTAATGTTCACAGATATGGCAATATGTATCAGAATTGTCAAGGAAATAATTGAGCATTCAAAGTAATTAATTTTATTAACCTGGCCTACAATCTAGACTATATTCTAGGGAAAGTGGCAAAAGAAATACTTAGAAAGAAAATCCCAGAAACCAGCAAGGCTACATAGTGAGCCGTTCACAGATTTGGGGAGTGGTTATTCAGAAAACTAGTCCTTTTTAAGTCAGTGAAACTGACTACAACAATATTCACCAGGGAGAGAGAATGGTTGAGAGCCTTTTCTCCAGATGAAGATGGTATCATGAGTGATATACACACATTTCTGAAAAAAGAGGTCTTACCTGATACATTGGGTATTTTAAAACTGAATTACATATTAGTGAAGATGAAATCTGATATATTTATATAAAACATCTGATCCTCATGAAACCATACTCCCAAACTGATTAAATACAAACAGGCATAGACGTGAACACAATCACATGGAGTTTACCTGGCTCAAAAATCATAAACAAAAAGCTCTCATAAAATAATAGAGTATTGAATTTTTAGGGCACCATCTGGCAGTGATATAAAGAGGTCTGTTCTTGGTAAAGATTTATTTATTTGGCTTTACTTAATAATTACTAATTATTTGAATAAGCTTATTAAAATAATACTAAGTTGGGAAAGACACATTTAGGAAAAAAAAATTGTATGTTTATTTTGTTTGTCTGAAATTTGCACATGAATTAAAATCTGTGTTAGTGGTTGCAGTGAGACTGAACCAGTTATATTCTAGGTTTCACAGGTCTGAATAGCAGAAAATTACTGACAAATTTGAAGAATCCAGAGCAGAATAATAGGGATTGAAGGCCGTAGAAGACAAATTTGTGGAAAAGATTAAAAGGTCTAGTATCCTGAATTTGCATAAGAAATGACTTAAGGCTCTAATGGGTAGTCTAGGTCCATTTAGAACCATATCTGTCTATGGCAGTGGCCAGTAATGGGTAAATTGTGAAAGATTATAAGAACAGGGCAGTTGCATAGTGATATTTCCTACTATACCTAGTCATCTTCTGGTATTCTGCACTTTGTACCTTCCTCGATCAGAGGTCATATCTTCACATTTGCATTTGATAATCTTGATGAACTTTTCTTTTATAAATTTTTGTTATTACTGTGCCTTTGATCTTCACACTATCCTGTACTAGTGAGCTCCGCAGTTTATCTTGCCCAATGTTGGGGTGGGGAGGGGGAAAAAACACTTCTTTTGGTGTATTTTAAATCTTTTTCTGGATTATTTAATTTGATACTCTCTGGTTCCTTAAGCATAAAAGATAAGAATGTTTGTTACTGTGCTTGCACTTCATGCTTTTATACACCTCTGTCTTACCACCTTTTCTTACTTCTTTTGCAACTCTATGGAAGGCTTAGTTGTTAGATTTTTGATATACCTTTGTGGTACAAAATGTTAACTAAAGCTTAAATTTATGCCTAAAATCTTTCAGATAATTCTTTGCTTCTAATTAAAATAATAGGTTATGTTTTTTCTCAACTCTGATGTCCCTTCATAAGGTAAAGGGCCTTTATTAGTTGCACTAGGAAGGGCAGGATTAGGAAATACAGGAGCTACTTTGTAGCTCTTTGAATAGAAAAAAAATCATCTTTTTTTTTCCTCTGCAGTATTTTCTCAATACTAAGTTGCAAATGTAGGCATACAGGAGCTTAAATAACCTCCAAGCTAAACTCCAGACTGGAAAATCAGCATCTCCCTAAGGCAGTGGTTAGCTGGCAGAAGCCCTTGCTGGAACTTTTGCTTAGAACTGATGTGAGTTTTGTGTGCCTTCAGTATGCTTACGTAGGACTTTTGTTCTCAGATAGACCTGTTTCAAAGCAAAGTATTGAGGAATCTCTGTTTAGAGCAGAGAGGAGAATGGATGGCCTTGAAGAATGAGGCAGGAAGACATCCTTTTCTCTCTGCACAGTTGTGCTCTCTCAGCTGTATTATCTGCTCTGCTCTCACTACTTGTGCTCATGATCAGCTGTAACTTGGGAACTGTTTAGAGGCAGAATCATTACAGACACGCGGTACCTTGCATGGTCACCCTAGACCCACAGAAATCGTTAAAGGTTGCAGCTGGAGTGCATGGTCTTTTTCTGTGGGAGTTTTTTTCCTTTCTTTTTCATCTCCTCCATCTAAGGACAATGTGAGAGGATCCTTGAAAACCAGTTCTCGCAGAAATCTTTCTTCTTGTGGTGTTTTTTGTAGGAAGAAATAAGTGGGAAACTTTCCTTGCTGTTATTATTTGATTATAGTAAAGATGCAGAGGTATTTGCTTTGTGTTATCCTATGCAAGTGTTTATTAATCTAAATAATAGAACTTCAGTTATCAGAAAATTCTTGTGCCTGCTTAGAGCATTGGGAAAGGTATGAAGTCAGTACATAGATGCTAATTTTGTGGGAGAACTCTGAGAAGTTTTGTAGCTTACCTGAGCTCAAAAGTTTACTAACAGCTCATTTCCAAAATAGCTAAGGTTATTTACAGACCTGTTAAATTTCATATTGAATTTGTATGCAAATCTGAATTTAATTTTGTAAAGAAAATGATGGTCCTGCCCCTTAAAAGTTAGTCTTTGCATGAGAACTGGCATTAAATACCATCAACATTGAGCTGGATACCAAGGATAAGTTATTGGAGGAAAATAATACTAATAAATAGTATAAATAAAAGAAAAGCTGGTCTGCTTATGAACTACCTTAATTGACACTGTTTGCCAGTCATAACATGGATTTACCAGATGAATATGTTCAACAAAGCGTAGTCAGAGCAGTTGTTCAGATGAAGTCCTAGAAAGGGATGGTATTTTATTTTTCTTAATTTCAGTGTTTTGTTACTGTAAGACACCAGTGATTTTAGAATTGAAGTTCCTTACTCTTTCTGTCGGTTAAAAACCATTTCCTCTGCTTCCTCTGGACTAATTCCTATGATATTGAATGTACTGGCTCCATTTTCTGTACTCATTTCTTTTCATCATATGGGCATTGCCATTTTTATTGTTGTTGTTTGTCTTGAAGCTTTTTGTTATAGTTGTTTGTTATTTTCCTGTATTTTCTTTTGTGCTGAAGTGCTGCTTCTTCTATTTTGAATTCGGAAAAATGGCTGCTTGACCAAGGAAGTATTTCTACATGATTAAACTGCATTATATCTTTTTTCTTGCCCATGGAGGATCCTGCACTTAACCTGGCTTTTCTCCGCCTCTTCGGTCAAAAACTGCATCATTTCATAGTGAGAAGAGTACATTAAAACACACAATAATAATAATAATAATAATAAATGTTAATCAAAAAACTGCATGTGTCTTTCTGATTGTGCCAGTGTTGTGGTATTCAATTATGCAATTTTCATTGGCATATTAATCATCTTTTCAACAAACAAGCCAGCGTTAATTAAAGCAAACCATGGATAAAGACATGTTGCCGGATCATCATTCCGTTTATCACAGCACACAGGCTGGCCGTTAAGTAAATTCTGGACTGTGAGATGAATTTCAATGTTGGCTTCATCTTTTTTGTTTGAGTTTGAATGCAACTCATCTAACAACAGCACCAAACTTCAGGCTTCACAAGAGGAAGATGAATTTATTTGTAATTAATGGCAAAAGAAGAAAGATAAAGTAGTTGTATGCTTCTAATGGGAATTAGGGTATTTGGAAGCAAACCATTTTTTGAAGACATCTTCGTCCCTTCCACTGCTCCTCCTCTTACCCTTCTTCAAGTGTCAGAGCCCTGAGAGCAAGGAATAAATGAACCCTCATCTACCTTTATAAATATAGGTTTCATTTTATCTTTGGAGTAATTAGTAAACTGATTGGCATTAAATATGTAATCTGTGCAAAGAGAGAAAATGAGACAATCTGTTTTCATGATACATGCAAGAAAGAGGTGGGATGAAATGCCCTTATATCTTTTATGTGAAAATAGCCAACAATTCTATGACATGCACTAGCTGCAGGATATAATTTCCAGAAACCCCCTTGGAAATGGAGGCTTCAGTGCTGTAAACACATACAGTCAAGAAAGCTTTGAAATATATTTCTGCTTTGTTAAAACAAGTATTTGTAGGATGTTCAAGTGTTTATAAGAACATGAACTTGTGGAGGAAAGGACTATATCTCCTATATGAATAGATATTGCTTAGCATAGTAATACTGGCTATTGTGCTTTTTAAGAGTTATAGAGAATATTGAGGGAACAGCTGAAGGTTTAAGGGTTCTGTTCTTCATTTTATTTAATTTGTTTATTGTTTTATTTGAACTGAAATACATTGTAATGCTTCAACTCTGTGCAAAGTACATGCCTCATCTAAAATACATCATTAACAATGACATGGAGTGGCTTCTCTGTTATTTGTTTCATTCTGTTTCTGTTTTGGACTTAGGCTGATGGGCTGTCTTTAAGCACTATAGTTATCATAAATGTACTTTGGTGTAGATTCCTTTCAACATAGCTTTACAATGATATTGAATAACTAATGAATTCTGTTCTAAAAGAAAAGTATATACAGTATGTCTGGTGTGGAGATTATATAAAAGCACTAGTGAGGTATATATATCAGTTAAGAGGGTCTTGGACAGTAGCAGTAAAAGTGTTCCTTCTGGATATTCACAACAATTTGAGGTTTCACCTACCTGAATCTTCATCTATCTTTCTGATAGTCAGTTCTCTAAGCTACTGTATATTAGACTGTCTGTACTGGAAACTCTCAGTCAGAATATGCATGAAGTCCTAAGAAATGTAGAGAAATTTGATTTGGGAAGAAAGACTGTTATTTAGCTAAAAAGCAATTGTTTTAATGTAATTTGGTGTGCCTTAGTCTTTAAAAAAAAAAAAAAAAAGTCAGCTTGCAACTTGTTGGAAAAGTTAGGTAATTTAGTTCAATAGAAATTATGTTAATGACTGCTATGGTAAATTCCCTGTGGTAAATCCCATGTGTTCTGGTTCCTGAGCTAGCTTGGATATGAGAGGCTGTCTGGCTGCAACACCATTCAGCTTTGAAAAGCTAATTGAACCTGCCTAGCTCCATGATGTCCCAGTTAAATTTTTTCTGCAACTCAGGATACTTCTTGTTCGTGCTTCCTCAGCTACCTCTACCCAAACAAAGAATATACAAAGTAGACATGCTTTCAGAATAGTAAAACCTGGTTGTCACTTGGGCAGGAGAGAACTTAAGAAAGACAGCCTAGGATAAAAATTCTGCTTTCCCTTAAGCTGCTGCATGTGTTGCTGATTTAAATATATGAACTTACATGGTCTATCAAACTTGATCATCCTGCATACACTTACTCTATTGAATTGCTGATAACAGTTTGAGGTCTTTGAAGGTCTCTTATTTGGATTAGCTTTGCTTTGGTGAAGTCAGATCTGCAATATAGAAGAAGTGTTAAATACATCCTGACTGTTTCAGAATTTACTTTAAACTCCTTTAAACTTTTAACTCCTTTTAAGAATCATAACTTAGGCCTATTAGAAAAATAACATTACATTTCAAAAAGAATGAATATGTTGTAAGGTATTGTAAAGATATAAGGGTAATATACAACATACAATGCATTCAGTTGTTTAGGGTTTTCCATTCTGTTGCTTTTGTTTGGAAATGTGTTTGAATCAGTTTAAATCTGTTCTACTGCATAAATCAATGGAATTAAAGTGATAACTTTTAATAATTCAGTGCTTATAAAATGGGTGAATATTGTATATAAGTCTAACAAGGTATTGGTGAGGAATAGCAAAGTTTAGTAGAGTTAAAATAGAATCTGGTTTAAACTGTCTTGTTAAATCCTTAAAATAACTGCTTCATAGCAGGTTAGAGGATATATTAGAACATGAACTCTACCTTTTCAAGTATTACACTGGACTGTAAGTGCATAAGGCATGTTATGGACCCTAAGTGTAAACTCAAGCCTTGCTCTTGTCTCATCCTAACTTGTTGCTGAGCCAGCTGTAAACATTTACCTGCCTGTTCAAGTTGGGAGTCAAAATAGTTGAATATGATGCTGACTGCATCACATCCCTCACTTGTGTATTGCTGGTTGCAGAAAATTCAGTGTCAGTGTAATCTTGACAGCCGACATAACCAGCATGGATCTTTGACTTTATTTGGTGTACTAGATAATTAGAGAAATATGTTATGTTTGCATTACAGATCCCCATGGCTTTGAGGATCTCTCATCAGAAGTTTTGTACTAGGTTATATGCTTATAAAATGGAAAATACAGTAGCATTTTGTATTTTCTGAAGCTGTTAATCTGTGAAGTTCAATTTAGCATATGGGACCTGAGCATGCTGAAGCCTTTCTTATTGCTTTTGAAGACATAGACTGTGTTGCAAGAATGTAACAGAAAATAATTTAAGATAATGGTGGTGGTCAAAGGCCTATTTCATGCAACTAAATATACAAAAAAATGATAAAAATTGGAAAATTATATGAAGTCTTATTCATTGGTAGATGGAGGCTACCAGATTAAAATGCTATGTGTTATCTTGTATATATACCTAAGCAGTTTTATGTTGCGTGTTATTTGCCACAGTGTAACACTGACTCTGAAATAGTAAAGATCACCAAAACTATTGATGAATCTAAAACTGCTCTGGCTCCTTTTTTTTCTTTTACATGAATATGAATGGCCATTAATCAGCACTGTAATTAATAAGAAACCATTTCATATAGATGTCACTTAATGCCATTCAATGTTATTAATACCCATATCATTTAGAGTATCCTGTACTAGGTCATAAACAGCTCATGTATGGTGCAGTCATACTGTCAAGTTTGGAAATGCCAGCAGTTACAAATGGTAAAGGAACTTATTTAAAGTGATCTTAAATACTGTATGTTACTGAATAAAAAGTTACTTTTCTTTTATGGATCATATATTTGCAGTTTTAGTATAGTATGAATCCTTTTGATACAACTAGGTAACAAAAATTTCTCCTAAGAGTTTTGAATCTGTTACAAAAATGGGAGCACTGCAAATATCGTGTAAACATGTCATAGCATTATATTCTCATAGCATTAATAAATAGAAAAATATACGTGCCTTTTATCTTTTTTGGCATAATTTAAGATAGCTTATTATTTGAGAGCAGCAGGCAGCAAGTGCTTGTTAGATAGCATCAATTGGGCACAGATCTGTAAATATATCAGTTCTCTGCAGAGAAGAGAATTATATTAACTTGGTTCACTGAAAATAATTTTGGGGTAAAAATATAAGTACTTCATTCTTTTTTGCCCTCTACCCCATGCAGATATAGCCAAAGTGTGAAACTAATGTAACTGGGTGCAAAACATGAGTAGATCACATTAGTGTCTTACAGCGCCTTCACTTTTCACTGGTGAGTGCTTCCAAAAAGAGCAGCAGTTGCAAATCAGGTGTGTTAATCTTACTGAGCTTGAATACTTTTACCTTTTGGATAATTCATACAAAATGCAGACAGGGTAAGACAGTTGTTTATAATTTTTCATCATTGTTTCATCTTATGTGTTGGCATAAAATACTTCTCTCTAATCCAGTTGTGCAGTGTGATTTTAAGAGGTAACTACGAACAAGTGAAATGAAACCTGGCATTTTTAACATACAAACAGAAATTCATCTGTCTCATTGGGAAGGAGGGATTTTGGTTGAAAGTGCTGGGGACAGATAAAATTAGTCTTGACAGTTAGTGAGGAAAGAAATTTCATTTGCCTTTCCCTTCTGCAACATCTTACTGAGCTTGGGACGGGTGTGCGGCATACAAAGCAAGTAAGGGGTTATCACTGCTTCAGATGAGTCTGGCTGTAGAACACTGCAGGACCAGAACCAGCTCAGTTTGGCTTGGCTCAAATGTTCTGGGGAGTTGGAGACATTCTCATAAATATCCAAAACATGCAGAGAGAGTTTAGGGCTTCACGTGTGGTGTGAAATGCTGGTGGAGAAAATGTTCTGGGGGTGAGGCTCAGTCTCTTCTGCCTTCCATTTTTCATACATTCAGAAAGGTTTCCTGAAGTACCATCGATTTAGGGTCTGGCAGTTAAAGCCCAAAGGACAAGTTCATACTTCCCACCATCTTGCCCTGAATTCTTATTGGATTAGTTTAGTAAAATTCTACTATGCTTTCTGGGTTGTCTCTGTCTTATTCTCTGTGTTTTTGGGATCAAATAGTCTGTTTTAAAATATTCTCACTTGGCAAATAGGGGTGTATGTACAAACCCTTTTTTAGAACTTCTGGGGTAAATTAGTGCTATTTTGATCTGGTACTACTTTATGCTGTTTTAATGATGAGAATTTTTTTCTTGGTTTTAGAATTTTGGTAAAATAAGAAGCTTTATAATATGTATTTTCATCCCAAAACACACAGTAGATATGTTGTCAATGGAATTAGAAAGCCTATAGTCCTTTATCCTATATACTGTATGAGAAAATATGTCTTCAAAGAGCAAAGCATAATTTTATATTTGTTTTTTTGTTCCATTTTGGTATCTTCACTTCACTTTTTTTGAAGAGATTTTACTCATCCAGCTATGAGTTTGTGATATCTCACATCTGCCTCCTTTCTTATTATTAAATAAATGAGTTTGATTACTGCTGGGGTTCCTTATGATTAAGTTATAGTATGTGTCTTTGCACCCAGACAAATCATTGCCCACTTCTCTAAAAGACTCATTTGTAGGATGGAGCACAACAGCAAAGCTGCAAAAGGGCCACATCAGGAGAAATTTCCTGAAGCTGGGTATACTTGTCCAAACTGCCATTTGTTGAGCGCAGTGGGGTTAAGATGTATAGCAAACAAAAGATTCTTTAATGACTGTCTTACCCAAGGGAACCCGCAAATGTGGTATTCCTTAGTGCAAGTGTTTGAGCACTCCCAGGTCAACGAGAAGAGTGCCACCTGCTGAATCAGCCGCTCCTCCTCCAGCCGCCCTCCAGTTCTCCTTGCAGGTGCCCTCAGCAAAAACTGGTTAGGCTCAGTCCCACGCAGTAGCAGGTTAACGCAGCTGCATGGTGCGGCAGCCCTGTAGGTCAGCATACTGCAACAGCACAGTCAGCTTGCAGGCAAAATTGCCTTTTGGTGCTGCAGTGTTGGGGTAGATGAGTCACCAGGAAAAGCAAAAGCTAGCGACGGTGCTCCAGGAGAGATGCCGCTTCCTGGCGAAGGAAGGCCTCCAATTTGTAGAAGCTGAATCACAGCTGATAAGAAGAGAGAGGCTTGTTTGCTGCTGCTAGAGCACCAGTTTAACCATTAACTGTGCAGACTGCTTGGCTCAGCTGTCACTTCCAGTAGGAAAATGTCTCACTGCATGCAGCAGCAAAATCCCATCTAATAACACAAGAGGCCCTTTTAGGTGCTGCTAGAGCACCAGTCCGACCAGTAACACACGGTTCACTGAATCACTAATTCCAGTTGGAAAGTTATCTGCTGTCTCTAGTAGTGAAATCCTGACTGATAAGTGAAGAGGCTCATCTGCTAGTAGCAGAGCCCCCAGTTTATCAGTGTCTGACCAGCTCATAAATCAGACTACTGTCTGGTTTTATTTTGTTTTATCAAAATTTATTTCTATCATTGTAACAGTTAATACTTTAATAAGAGAACTTAGCTGGGAACATTAGGAAGTTAGTTAGAGACATTTTGCAGGCGCTTTTTCCCTTGTCAGTGACAAGGTAAGGTAATCCTATACACAGGCTGCTATTGTGAGATGAGAAACTGGCCTCCTTCACTGCCAGAGACCAGATGCACCTCTCTCTATCCTAATCTGTAAACGACTTAAAGGAGCCTTATCTCGGGGCTCTTCTGCTTCATTTCATGCTTGATTTACTTTAATTTGTCTGATAGGGCACAAGGATTTGGAGACAGCCCATCTTTCTGCAGAAAATGTTCAGATTTTTTTTTCCTTGGCATTGTTGTGTTGGGGTTTTTGACTTTTTTTATGTGGAAGAAATCTTGCTCCAGTGCAGCAAGCTGCTTGAGTGTGTTTAGATTTAAGCTACCCCAGCAGAAAAGAGTTTGTGAAGTGGTATGATTGTGTGATGGGCCACATTTACATTGAAATCACTTTATACGATATATCTGGACTCCTGAAGGGAGCAGTGCAGTGGAGCGCTTGTGCCCACAAGATACTTTGAAAGGGCATATAGTGGCAACAATTGATACGAGATTTTACAGGAGACTTTATAAATATGTAAATGGGTGTTATCTGATTGGGTTCTTTGGCTACACATCTGTACCTCAAAGGAAGTGGAGCTGTGAGAACTACCAGGAAAACAGTAGTTTGCATTCTAAGTGAGTCTGAGAAATAGAAATGTCTCACAGGTTGACAGCAGGTCAGGGTGGAGGTGCTTTGCATACTTTGGAAGTAAGCCTCTTTGATGTGAAAGCGATCTCTTATTTCCACCAGAAAGGTAGAATTACCACTAACAATTTTCATTTGTTTTATAACATGGCTTAGATCGGTAGCCATTGACCTTTAGCATTCCTTGTTATTTCTTTAAAGTGCTTATGTGATATGGCACTGGGGGGAATTGCCTTTACGTTTTTTGCATTTTAAAAAATGTACTTTCAGTGACCCATGGGGGAGAAAATAAAGTCTTTGGTACATTGATCTCTTGATTAGTTATTTCCTAAATGAAAATGGAAATACTATTAAAGCAGTAATAATGCTATGTCTTAATAGTTGAGGAGTCAATAAATGGCTCCCATGTGCTTCATTAAAGTTCTTAATGAAGCCATTTTTGATAGCTGAACTTTACATTATCTCTGCTTTAGTCAGATACTTTTTAGGGGGAAGGAGACAGTAATTTGATGTGAAATGGTTTTCTTTTTCACTCTAGTAACTCTATTATTACTAAAATCTTGTGTATGATATTAGCTGTATTATAGGGTTATGCATAACCCATCAATCATAAGGATGGCTATTTGTAGCATTTACAGAAATCATATTTTTGCCAGGCAACACACATGTTATTTTATGTGTTTATGTTGTGGCATAAGTAGAAATTTATAAAATGTAGCATTTTTTTCACATCACAGTAATTCTATATTGCTACCTGCAAAATGTTCAAAGTATTTCTGCACAGCTCCATTGCAACATCTTTCCTGGGCCTCCTCCTCTTTCATTTACACTCTTATTGTAGCAGTTCTTAGTCATTTAATTTCTCCCTCCCCTTGGTGCTGCATTACGAGCCCTGACTGAATCTCTTGTATTTTGACAAGAAGGATTTAGAGTCTCTGAGATGAAAATGCCTTTCAGTGATGAGCTAAAAAAAGGGCGTGAAAGGTTTGTGGGCTCTTCTTTTGCTTTCCATGAACTCTTTTGTATCCAGTAGAGTGAATGTGCCATATACTTAAACACTCCCTTACACAATAAATATGAAGAAAGAAATCCGAATTAGGTCTTGCAGTTCTTTCTAACTGGGTCTTCACTATGGTGAAATGCAGTTGTTTGCCTGGATAGCTAGCGCAATATTGCATTTATTGTAAGGAAACTTCAAAATACTTTATTGTCATACAAACAAAGAAATCATAAACACATTACTGCTATACATTTTATATTATACAAAGTTAATAAAACTCTCCATTCTCTTCAATTTTCAAAAGGGACAGTATAGAAAACAGATTTTTTTTGCATAGCAAAAGCATAACACCAAAGATGGGAATACTGAGTTATTTCCTTTGTGACACTGAGCAACACCCCAGTGCTTAAAATTTGGCCTTGATCTTCAGATGCCCTGCTCTGGCTTTCTAGGATCTAGTTTGCACAATTTCTAGTCTTCATTGGTGGATTAGAAATGTATTGGAAAAGCAAGTTTTAAAGTCAAGCCCAACCTAAGTTGCCCAAAATTGAAAAACTATCAATTAGGTTTTGTATATGCTTTTTATTAACTGTGAAATAAGGAAACTATTATTTCTGTATCTTTAATAGGAAGATGTGATGCTTAATTCACTTATATGTTTCCAACACTTTGAAATCTTCTGGTAGAAAATGCTGTTAATATATACATTATTAGAACTGTAAATGCAGAATATATTCTAGCATGTATACATACTAGTTGACTATGTACCTAAATGTCCTAATGAAGGTAGTGTAGTGAAATGGATGCATGTAAATTTCTATTTTAACAATTGAATTTTAATATGCACATGTTTTTCCGTAACATTTGCTTTGGCTGAACACATTTACAGTACTATAAAAGAGGATTCTTTCTCTTTTAATTTAGAGAAACATATTTTTGATCCAACTAATAGTAGTTCAGGAATAAGTGAATAGAAATAATAAACAGAAATAAGTAAAGGGTGAAAAAAAGCTCAGAACAACTTAAATATCTAGAAGATGAAATTAACTATTAGAAAGATCATTTCCACAGAGAATTGGTTTCTAATAATATTTTTTCTTTTTATCTTTTTTATAAAATAGACCATGTTGGAAATTCATAATAACCTAATATAAATCAAAACTGTCATTAAACTGTTTCTGAAATTTTGTATGCTGTGCTGCTTCCAATATTATCTCAAGCTCTGCATGGACAGTATGGAAGAGAAGGCAAAAAGGGCTGGAAATACCTAGCCCACGCTGAGGTAGGTTGTCCGCATAGAGCTGTTGCAGAAAACCATCCTTCTCCAGATAGGAGAAAGAAATATCAGCACTGCTTTAGAAAGGAGGAAATGAATGTATCCCAAAGGTAAATGTCTTATTGAAGCTCAATATGTTTTAGGTTACATGACAGAAAAGGGAATACTGCTTCTATAAGGATTTTTGAGGATATTCTTCATAAACAGTTTAAATTGCTGTCTTTACGATGCTGTTATTAAATACGTTCTTTTCTTCTGAATTATGTTTCAGGCTCTGATACATTCTTAGTTGAAGTCAGTGGGAGGACATCTGATCAGTTGGCTTAGTTCAGCAGGTTTTATTTATAAGCATTTATAGTAAATATATAAAATATCACTAAGAAAGGAGAGTTTTGGCAAACAAACATTAAAAAAAAATAGTTAAATAAATGAGTTCAGAATGGTGAATTATAATTTTCATCAGATGAAAGTAGCTTCCCATATAAAATATTTTCAAGGCTTTCTCTTTGAATCCCAGCCTCTGTCCTTACTTATATTTATGGTTTCACTAAAATGTTCAGGTAGAGAAATACCTGCCCTCATAAATCATTTGCAGATAATACTGGTTCAGACGCTCTGAGTCCAAATTGATAATGGATATCTGATTCAAAAGAAGTGTCTTGTTTCTTAAAGTTCTATGGAGGATGCTGGAAGATGATAGAGCCAGAAAAAAAAAAACAAAAAAACAACCCCTCAAAACCCAACTTTTTTTTTCCTTTTGTTTCTGTGATTATCTGATGCTAGTTGCAGAAGTTGGCAATGCAGTGAACCACATAATCATTCCCTGATTTGTGTTTTTGTTTTTAGTCAAACTGCCTTGAGAAAGTAGAACTGAATGTTTCTATTAAGAGAGATTTTTGCTAAATTAAGAAATACAAATTCATTATAAGCAGCATAAAAAAACCAAAAAGGTCTTCCAATTTGGAGCAGTGTGGAGTTCATCCACTGCATATTGCTGTTAGCAACAGAAAAGGCACCTGATTTCTCTCCCAGTTATTTATGTGGAGAAATTTTTTAGGGTAACTTACTAAATTATTTATAATGGTATGTCTTTCCTCCCTCTCACCCCTCTTCATGTCTTTACTCTTGCTGCTATTTATTCCCTTGGTTTTGTACTTGCAGTCTTACTCCATTTCTAAATGGATGTTGGACCAGCAACAGTGTAAATTCAAATACCTAATTATCATGGGAGAGATTGAATTTTGAGGGATTTTTAACTTACCTTATTGGCATTTCTGTTGTGGAAGAGGTTTTGGCTGAGTTTGAACTTTGTGTTTTTTATTTTATTTCCTTATTTGCCAATAATTTGTTTCCAATGTGCCATCCACAGTGATGAAGGGCTGTGCCGAGACAGTAGTAGTACCTTTATGGGCTAGGGAGAAGGAAGGCTGCTGGGGAGGGGGAGTGAGTACATCACTGGAATAGCATGTAAGACGTAGGAGCACAGTTTGGCCCCTGTACACTGTGGTTACATGGTACATCATGTGATGCCAAAGTTATATAAACTGCACCATACAAGTCCGAGTCTACACCTCCCATCCCGCAGTAAGTACACATCCCTTAAGGAAACTCCCATTCCCAGGTAACTGGAATTAGAGGATCTGTCAAGGAGTGGCAGGAGTGGTGTTTGGGCTTCTGTCTGCTTTTGCAAAAAAGATAATCACCTTTTCCCTGCCACTTTTGTCCGCATCGATACAATGGCATGTGGCAGTACATTTAACAGAAGGAAATCTGTGATACCGGGGTGCCCAGGCTTTTCAGGACAGGTCTAAGATCTGGTCTGATAATCTTAAAATCTTTCCTGTATTTATGAATTCACTGTACAGTCTGTGTGTTAAAATTAGAATTTAACTTCAGTTTTGATTTAGATACAGTGCTTGCATATTTTGCTTATTTTGTCCTCCAGAGGCTCAAGCATCTATAGTTTTATGCATCTCTCATGCATAACAAATTGAAAGTATGTGTGTTGATTTTCAGGAAATGAGTCATGCACCAAAATCATGCAGATTCCATTGTATTCTTATAACAACAAAACTCATATGAGCAGAGATGAAAAAGTAGGTGGAGCTGGCCTTGAAAGAGATGTTCTGAATCTAAGCAAGCTGTATAAAATATCGATGTCGCAAAGGAAAACTGAAAAATACAACAAAAACAACTTCATGCATTAGAAGTATTTGCATCACAGGTAAATGTTGCCATATACTCCAGACTGTGCTTTAATTTCCACAAGTCCCCTGTTGAAGATATTCTGTGAAATTTTCAGAAGATCCCATGTCTCTTAGGAGCCTGCGTCCCAAAGCTTCCTTATCACAGAGTTTTTAAACTTTGACATTGGTCTTTAATTAGGAATTGACTCAAAGATGCATTTAATTTAGAGAAAGGAGTATTCCTTGAGCAAGATCTTAAGCTGATGTAAATCAGCGTAACACCATTAATATGCCTTGGCTTAGATCTGGCTGTAATTCTGATTTGTACAAGTGGATGATTTAATTCTGGACTCACAAAAGCAGTCGTTAGGAATAACCTTGTTGAACTCCAAAGTAGTGGTGTGTTGATGAATAGAACGTGACACTGTTCAGAAAGGACAATCACATCCTACAGTTGTGACTGTTAGGTGGCAGCAACAAGACAAATAGTGCCCGTGTGTTCCAGGCAGCGTTTTACTCCATTTTATGTCTGAGTAGTTCCTTTCGAACCTCAATCGACTTTTGATTTGTATGAGTGAAAATGAGAAGGCCCAGTTGTAACTGATGAAAGTGCAGCACTGTATGTGAATTACAGAAAAGCTCAATTTGTTCACATCCTTTTAGAATTTAAGCATATTCTCTTAATTTATAAAAGCATCCTTCGTTATCAGATTACCTGCACATTATGGGAAATGTTACTTTTTTTCAGCAATTAAAACGGTAATTCTTTTTATGATGGCTGATGACTCTTACCATTTGATTAGTTCACTAAATCTCAGTTGGAATTAGAGTTATGAAATAATGTCTCATTTCCTGTATCGAAGAAAAAGCTACGTAACTAGTTTGAAGATAGGTTTTCCAACCTATTTTGATTTCAGGTGGTATCTTCCTGTTTTCTAGGTCTCATTCTTCATGACAATGTTTGTTTTTCATGGTAGAAATAGTTTTACCATGTAATATTAGAAACTTTCTAAAATTATAGTGTGCTATCTTGTTCAACTATCTTTGCAATTATGATACGGAAATATTGCATCAGCAACTTTCTAAACATAGTACGCAGTGGTGACACGAGTTAATTGAACAGTTAGGAGATAATGCAGTATCATTGACACGATTTACTATGTAATTACCATTGTTTCCAGTGGAGTTATCATGTCGCTACCACCTAATATCATATGTTATTTTGTGATAACTGTGAAATTAACTTATCATCCTGTTTGGAGAGACTACGTTGGTCTTAGACCAACCACTCTCCACCAAAGTTAAATACAAGAGATCAGTAATAGACTGACCTGCCCACCAGCTTTGGAGTGTGGCAATTAAATCATAGGTCTTATATTAAAGCTTTGAATATGTTGCTGAATTCACTTCATTGAGAGTCCTGAATGGCTTACCTTCTAAATAAGATTTCTTGCTGCAAACGTTTATCCGAGTGAATCAGAAAGTGATTTTACAACATAAGGGAAAATATGATGTAATCCATCAAAACACCTGAAATAAATTTAAAATCAATGTATTTTCTGTTTTGTTTTCTTGACAGTGCAGATGGGAGCATTTATACAGTAACAGCATGCATTCTACACACACAGTTTCTTACTAGGTTTACCTTATTAACTCATTTCTTAACTTTTATAATTCAGTTATGAACTATGTTTTTTGCATTTACTAATCAGGCCATCTTTTGGTTGAAATTTCATCTAAGTGAAAACATTCAGGCTTTTTGAGAATTTCCCAAAGTAAAGGAAATCTCAGCAAAAAGAGTTGAAGAACCTTGATTGTCCCTTTTAATTTAAGTAGAAAAAGAATATTCTGAAAATGAAGAGTTCTGTTTTATTTTACTTTGATTTTTGAGGGGCATAGGTTATTGTGAATACCTGTCTCTAGATGAAAACTTTAAGTAGTTCAAAATCTATAGCTTTCCTTCTCACTTTTTGCTTGTACAACTGAAACTGAAAATGACAGTTAATTCAGGTTTTGTTATCTGCTGCAGTAATTAGATAAATGTTTGCATAAGCATGCACCCTGTATTCATGCATCTAAAAATTATCTTGAAGCAGTCAGTTCTGTAGTAATTAGGCTTAGTTTTTTTAGTCTCATTTTTTTTCTTCATTTTTTTCATTAGAATTAAATATATAGTATGGTTTCAATGTAAACAAATAACTGTCTGTTTTATTTTCTTATTAGAGTTCTCCTCCTTGTTCCCATAATGTGTCTCTTTCCTCATTGATTTAGGAAATGCATTCAGGTTAACAGTCAAGATAAAACATTCAAGCTGCTAAACACATAAGTAGGAGTAGCAAAATAACCTGAAAGTTCTGGTAAAATCTTCTGTCATTTCTGGAAGCAAGCTTCTTATTTGTTTTCATGAAATTAGTTAAATTGACTGCTTATGACTGAATCTGACTTTCTCACTACAGGACAAATAAAATATGTGAGTAGTAATTAGAAGGTCTCCAGAATATTGCACCCTGTTATTGTCTGATATAACTTAGTCTCTTGTCTTTTCAGTCATTGATGATACTACTTAGTGCTGGACTCTGACTAAAAATATTCTCTATCTTATTCACCATGAATTAAAAAGGTGTGTTTCTCGCTTGCTACTTACATTATGGGCTTGGTATATTTATATTGAAGTGTTGTGAAATTTTCTGTATGTCTTTCTGTATGTGTTCCCCACTACCACTACTCTAAGTGTGCTGACAGATGCTTTCTTGCTAGTACGCAATTGCATACTTGAGTATAGGTTTGCCGAATGAACACTGTACAGTAACAGCAACAATGCTACTGTGTTGGAGATTAATATTAAAGAAAAAAGAGCAAGAATACTAAGGCAAGAGCACTAAATGTCAGGAGAGAGTCAATGGCATTTTGTGGCTATTAAGAAAAAAATTATTTTAGCAGTTTTGCACTAACATGCTAACCTTTCCTTTCTGGATACCTTAGGTAAGAAAAAGCTTTAAGCAGACTGTAGTGCCTTTCTTCCAAAGTGCAGGATTTTCTCTCCACATCAGTTTTAGATGGTATCTGTGATCAAAGGGACATATACTGTTCATACGCTTCCTCTGTACTTCAGAACTAGAGGTGACCTGGAGGGTGTATAAGTGCCCTTGTGTGGTTGCCTGGAAACTTTGGCCCACACAAGTGTCAACTTTCTTTCATGGTTATAAAGGAAGACTGAGCCTCACAGAGAGCTTTAGTCTTAGAGAAAAAAGGTCCTTGTGTGTTTAAAACAAGTGTCTCACCAGGAGATAATGGTAGAGCAGTGGGTTATAAATGATGTATTTTTTTCACTTCGCCTTGATAATGGCACAAGGGAAAAAAAGTTCATCTCTCTCTTATCAAAATACTGTGACATTTCTCCTTCAACTGTAAAATTTCCTATCGCATTCCTCTGCTGCAACAGCAACTAAATTTACTCGATTGTAAAGACTACATAATCTCTCATCAAAAGGTGTCTTTTTTATTCTTTCTTTTCTCCCTATTCATATTTTAGGAGAATCACCAAGGTTGCTAAAATCACTGTTTCTCCAATGAAATAAATTTGCTTTTAAGGAGTTTATATATTAGATGGTAACTGCTATACTATGACGTGTAGACTGTTACTCTATCCTGACCAAGGGCAGTATGCCATTTTCTTTTGTCATATCTTTTTATACTGACTACATTCTTTATTGATGATGTTCTATTTTTAATGAAGAAAAGCATAAATAAAGGCAACTACTAATGGCTGAAGACCAAAAACACTGAAAAGCAGTTGGGCTTCTTTCTTGAGTGGCGACTTATTTTCAGTAAGTACAGATTCCTGTTTGATTCAATGAGTGACATTTTTGTTCTTACAAGCAAATATCATTCTATAACAAGTACAGCTTGTGAAAGCATAGATGTATACGTTTTTCTCTGTAGAACACATGCATGTAAGTTTGTGTTTGCCACCTCCCCAAAGTATGGTTCTCAAAATACATGTCTCTATAGTTTGCAAGGTTGCAGTTCCCTCAGATGGGAATGTCTGTGCAAATACAGTCTTGCTGCTTGGGGCCTGTTTCCCATATGCCTGTTCAAAGCAGACTGACGTAAATGGAAAGTGACACTGGTGCATTTTGGATAACTTATGTCTTTGTCCGATGCAGGCTACCAATATACTACTACATGTAGTAGACTATATTTCATCTGCATGAGTTAGTGTGAAACAAAGATACAACCACTTATAAAACTATGGAAAACTATAACCACAAGGGATTTTTCTGTCTGCATAGCTGTAATGACAAAAGTCATAAAATAAAATGTTTACATTCAAAGTATATGTCCATTTGCATTTTAAGACTTAGTTTTTACTATAATCATACTAAGTGTATTGAAAAATCAGTAAGGAAATTCTTAACTTTTTAAACTAGTTCAACCATGCATTTTTTTGCTCACATCCCAAGTTTCCATTATGGTTATATCAATGAAAATTGTAAAACTATAGCATATTGTTGTAAATAAACATTAACAAATATAAATAGCACTGGTAAAATGCATAGGTAAATCTCAAGATGGAAACACGGCTGAGAGAAAATCACAGCTTGGTGCGCATGGGGAGGGTGGCTTACAGTCCAAACTGCAGGCACAGAAATGTTTTGTTTCTTTCAACAGAGCAAATATTGAAGAACTGTTATAATGCTAATGGTATGATTGACTCCTTCTAATGGATCCTGCTCAGAGTTATAATGTTCTCAGAATTAATCTCCAGAGACATCTAGAGGATATGTGACATTCCCTGCAGGACTTGAATCTGTGTACTTCAGTAATAGATTTATAATACTAAGTTAAAAAAAACACAAAAAAACCCCTTACTCTAATTTTGTGAAACTGGCCCAATACCAAATGACAGTGTGGATAAAATCCATATACATGTGTTACTATGTTCTGTGCCTGGCACGCAATATTCTATTTCCACCAATTGTGAATTTTTTATATTTTAGAAAAGAGTTTACTACTCACTGAATTGTCCTTTGGGAGAAATTAAAAGTGGAGCAATACAGGGATAAGAATATTTTATGACATATATGATGGCTGGGTGAAACTGAGGATAAGTGAGAGTTCATTTGATATTACATACTTCTCTTTCATGTTCACATGATAATCTATTGGAAGATATATTGTCTTTAATCATACTCTTTTGAAACATAAGCTTATGGATGGACTGTTTGTGAGGAGTAAGACAATGTTTTCATATTTTTCAAGAGAAAGAACAACCATCTGTTGCATTTGAGGAATTGTAAAGTATATTTTTATGCAAACTGCACTTCTTTTATTAATTAACAGTACAGCTCAAGAAATGCTTTTGGTTCCAAAATTACTTTTACATTCTTATTAGTTGAAACTGTAAGATTACATAGTAATTGAGTTTTTATTTGAGTTGGAAAGGTCGGTAAAAACTGTTGGCATACCTAAGAAATCTCCCATTGCTTTACACAAGTACCATTTGTTTCACAGAACTAGGATCAGTGGTGCAATGCGTTCAAATATCAATCTATAATTACATGATGAGATCATCTGGAAATTTTGTGCACATGGGATTGTGCAAAATTTACAGTGAGAAAGAGGCCTGCCGTAGCCCAACCAAGGTTACCCACAGCCCAAAAATATGACACAAAAATCTATAAATCATTTTTCATTTGAAAATCACAAAAAAAACTTGAAATGAGTTTATACGTCCTGCAAATTAGACAAAGTATCTTAACTTATACAGTTGCAATATTTGATTGCCATCTCCAGGCTATGTAGTGTGGAATATTGAAAACATGAGCTTTATCACGCTTAATAAAGACATGTCATAAGTGACAAAATGCAGAAATCTTTAAATCAGAATTAAAAGGCTGTGGAAGATGTAGCAGCCTCATAGTCTTGCTGTGTGACGTTTCCTGATTGTACAACACCTCCTTAAGTGACCTTTGATTCCAGTTGCCAAAACTGAAACAGGAACTAAATCTAAGTAAACTATCAAACTTGTGACAAATCAGTGGCATTAAACATGGTTCATGGATTTGGCAGAGAACCCCAAACTCATAATACAATAGATGGGATGTCAGAATAGCTTTGGCTTAGCCTGCCAAATGCATAGCTGAATGAGAGGAGAACAGCAGGTGTCACCAAGAGGAAAGAGGTAGGTCCTTTTCATGAACAGATATGCCTACATGTAGATTGATCAGTGTATTGTTACATTTCATGTGTTGATGTTATGTATTTCAAGTGGTTGAGACCCAGAAAAGAATAATCTGCAGGGCATTCTTGCCAGGGTATCTATGAAGGATACCCATCGATTTGGCGCTGTGAGCTGCAGAAAATATGTTGCATCAGTCTTTTAAAGACTATATAATCTCTTCATTTGTCTGACTGTTCAACACAAAGTGGTGATTTAAAGGTAAAATTTGCTTTTTTATTTAAGTTTGGCAGTCTAACTATTTTTATTTGCCACTACAGCAGCTGATGGTCCCAAGATTATGAAAAACATGAGATTGTAGAAATACATTGACAGTGGAAAGCTTTTGTTTCTGGAACCTCACTTCCTATGCTGGCTCTTTATGAAACAAATTTCTTAGTCTTCATAGCAAGGCATCAAATTTCTAGCTTTTACAAAAATAATTTGTTTTAGGGCTTATATTATTTTTTCCAATGATCTGTAAAAAGTGTACAGTGTCTAGAGACTATACTGTGGGTACTTTTATGATGAAGTGATGAAGGAAGATGACAAATCTTGCCAGGCAAAAATAATAATTTTTTCTGGTAGAGCTATAAAATTCATGACTGAATACTAAAAAAGATGTTTAAATTTTAATAAAATATTTAATGAAGTGTTCTACACAATCTTATTCTTCAAACTCATCAAATCTAACTACTTGGACATGAAAACCCCATACAGGTTAAAATTGACCATGGTACTGTGAATACCTGGCAGTCTCTACAGTTTTTCAAAATCGTTATGGATAAGCAAGTTGCGTGTTGCCAAAATTGACTGTGATTTTGAAGATAGGGATGAAGAGGATATTAATGAAAATTTGGAAGTAACTGCAAAGGTCATTGAGACAGAAGTCAGGCAAAGATACTTAGAACGGCTGTGAAAGGAAGAATGACCTTGGAAAAACATAAAATAATCCATCTAGAGAAAAACTTTTGAAAATATTAATGTTGAAAAAGAAATTACACACGTATTTGTTACAGATTTTGAGCTGTATAAGTGAAAAGTCAAGATGCTTATTCCTATTTGAGCTGCATACAGTTTTAGTAGAATTTTTAGGTCTATTTGCTGTCAAGTGGACGCACATGGTGAATTGCATTTTACCAGCATATTTCTATATCAAATGCTAATACAGTGGAGGACTTTAAGAGAAAAATAACAAAAATAAAGAAGATAAAAGAATTTCTAAAGCTTGTACATACAGTGCACAGCATATTGACCAAGTACTGAGTGTATTAAGTAAAATTAGCTATTACTTAAATTATTTTTCGTTATTATCTACAACAGAACTCTTCATTTCTTGATCCCTGACAAACAAGTTAGTGGCCTACCAGCAGTGAGCACCATTACCTTGGCCTCAAAAAATCTTTTCACATGAAAAAGCTGCTAATGAACCCTGCATCCAGTACTTCACACAGGACTGATGATTTGCTCTGTGGAGTAAGAGTGTATGCAGCTGTAGAGCCTTGTTCTCTAGTATAAAATAGTCCTATGTGCAGATGAATGAAGGGGAGTTTTTAAAACTTGCCGTTCCTATCTGCTCTGCCAGTCCAGCTCTGCAGGAAGGGAGAGAGCAGGAACAGGACACGACTTCAAAAATGGGATGCAAGGAAAGTACTAGAGGTGAAGAGCTTGGCTGTTTGGATTTGCGGCTGAGTGAACCAGGAGTCTGGAGCATGAAAACCTTGTGAGGCTGGAGACCTTGGTAGGTGATCTTGAACAATGCAAAGGAGGTGTTTGTAAGGCAATGATTCTTGTGCCCTGAGGTTGGCTCAGTTGCAAGATCTTTGGTACTACTGGGGTAATTAAAGTAATGTTGAATTTTAGGATTCTCTGATACTGGCTGGGTGGAAACCAAGAGAAAGGTCTGGGGATGTGAGATTTGAACTGAAGGAGAAGAGAGAAGAAAACCAGAAGACCTTTGCAAAAAAAGGAATAATGCTTTGTATAGTGGGAAGTGGGTAGGAACAGTTTGGTTTATTGTATAAATAAAATTTTGTGCTTGTAGCAGTAAAGAGGTTTGATAGTAAGAGGTGTGTTTTGTTGAGAGAAACAACATCAGGTGCAGTAAAAAGAGAAGGGAACTAATGAGCGTGACAGGAACATATAGGAAATGGAGCCAGGAAATGTAGGAACACACATCTCTTATTCCTGCTTAGTGTGTATACACAAACATGTATATATATGTGTATACAAACATATATATGTGCACGCACACACACACAAGCTCCCAAGGAAGAGGAGAAAAGTTACTGGGACCCCCACTAAGTTGCTCCTTTCTTCCTCCTACACTTCCTTACATATGGCTGTAATATGGGGATATGGAGCTGAGGCAGGGTCAAGTAGCCCATATAACCCTTCTCTTCATCCCCCTTTCTGGGAGTGGGGCACTGATCTCTGATTTACAATGTAATCATGTTCTCTAATTAACAATGTGCAGCACAGGAGAAAGAAAATCACTTACCATGGAAAAATTATGCCATAAATTTAAGGGTTTGGAAGTATGAACATGCTGTCGTGGGATTACAATTTCCATACATTGTCTAACCCTTGATAACTCTCCATTAGTGTATGTTAGATCATGATATTGAGTGATTTGATTCAGCTTAGTCCTCTGACCAGCGTTCATTTAGCCAGCCTATGTTTTCCCTTCTACAAGTTACAAGCGTCAAACACATCACATATCTGCATGTAGTGCCTTTAGCAAAGAGATTTAAAGCCTCAAAAATGTCATTGTGCACAGGAGGTGTGCAGGGCGGATGAGATAAAATAATTGGTAGCAACTCTTCTTTATAGGTAAGCAAAGGCCAATACAGCAATTTAAACCCTAGAGCCCTCGGACAGAACCCAAGGAAATGTTCTGTTAGCAATGCCTTTTGGTAAGTGAGTAGTATAAATGAACTGCTGTATGGTCTTTTTTGGTATAATTGTTATGACTGTAAACATATGGGAAAGGAGAGAAAGCTGTAATGTAAAAAACATGATGACTGGAATTTATTGACATTTTTTCTTTTAAAATATTTCCACACATTGAATGTTGCACAATAAAGTGGATCATAGGAAATACATCATTGATTATGTTATTGTAAATCATTTGCAGGTGAGAGATATTTTGTATTATTACTTGTGCAGGGTCCAACACTCATGAGATAAAAAGGCCAAATTGGAATTTCACTTGATGGAGTCCTGCACATCAGATACCCTCCTATCTGGGGCTGCCAGTAATGCAGCAGAAATGCCAAAATGAGAGGTATTAGGTAGAAAACTCACAGGATCCTGCTTTTCTGGAACTGGACAAGATGAATCAGGTAATAGTTTGCATATACGTATACGTACAGTGTCAGCATTGTGGTGTTGAATACAGGTGACATGGCTTTCTTATATATGGGAATTGATTTTTTTTCTTTCCTTGCTCTGTTTTACAGACCTTGTGCAAGAGAAAAGTCAAGCTTGCATAAAGAGGGGCTGAAGATTGTCAGGTGTGTCTGAATCACAATGCCTAAATCACAAGACTGTAACTCTAATAGGAACACTTTAAATGTTTATGCATTTTCTGGAATTCCCATTGCCTCTAGCATTGTTCTCCATTATAAGTACAGATTTTTATTACTATTTTTTTTGCTGGAATTATCATCTCTTCAACTTCTGTAAACATTTTAAGGATCTCTCCTGTAAAACAAACAAACAAACAAACAAACAAAAAAGTAGGTAAACCAAGGGGACAAGAACATCTGTGAAGAGTTATCCTCAGCTTATTCATCGTACATGCTTTTGTATCATTAAAATGACTATGATACAGCAGCTGGCAGAATATGACTTCTCTTAGCTTCAAGCAGATAGTGCCAGGAAAGTGAACAGAGACATGATATACTGAGTCTAATTTATCATACTATTTTTCTGCCTATGAAGCCTGAAACAGTGAAGTGTTTAGGTTGAAATACTGATCAAATTTGCTGTTTCTAGAGGATAGCTTTCAGGTTTAGTGGAATGGAGTGGGAATCAAAGAGCTGTTAAGCTGTCAGTAGATGTCAAGCTGTTGGCATCCCAAACTACTGGAAAAAAATAAGAAAACTTTTTCTGTGCCTAGAACACAAACACCATCCTCCAGAAAATGTAGGTAACACAGCTACAACAGAATCCCTAATTATTTAGGCAAATGTTTTGTAATTGTGAAGCCATTGCAGTGATGTTAAAATCAAAATATAGTTTTCAGAATTTAAATTTTTCTGAATACACTCAGTTCTAAAACAAAGCTTTCAGCTGATCTTTAAAGAGGCCCGTTGATGTCCTCCACCTCTTCCATCCCACTGTTAAGCTGAGGCTACTTCCTTGTGTGAGTGGTGTTCATTGTAAGGGTCAAAGTGTTCTGGTGTATTGAATGTTATATATGTGTTGGAAATTACCACTGATTTCTTCTGTGTTTTTCTTTGCAGAGCCCACAATCATCATCCTAAAATATTCCAGGGAAAATCATTACAGAATTTGGTGAAAATGTCTTTTTTGTTGTTTTGGAAGAGCATAGTGACTGTTAAAATTTACTTTTGCATATACAAGTCCTGTGAAAACATGTTTGTGGAAAGAAGGAAGTGACTGCATAGATTAATTCAAGACACCTCAGTTTCAGTGGAAATTAAAAAACTACTGAGGGAAGGTTAAGTGATAATTGGGTGAACATTCCTTAAGAATACTGCAAAATTACACTGAACCATCATGCTGAACATGCAGGGCCTAATCCAAAACCTGCTGAGGTCAATTAGAATCTTGATATTAATTTTCATAGGTTTCAGATTAACCTCATCTTTATTTTGTAGAATTATATTATGATGGCACTTTTTTTAACCTCAGACTTCCATGCTTCTGCCTTCACACTTTTTGTAAACCTCCCAATAATACTAGTTTTAATTTGGTGTTGAAGTTCTGTTCCTCCCTGTGAGAAATATAATACAAACAGAAGCTGTTAAAAGGTTGCCTGAAGGTGATGTTCTCATAGCCAAAATATTCTTTCCAAAATTCAAGTTGTGTCTGATGGAAGTATTTAGTTGTTTGACTCTAAATTATTTAAATAAACATCTGGTGTTAATAAAATTGAAAGTTGTTGGTGTGATAGTCTGTGATCATTTAGTCGAACTACCCATCCTCTTAGATCTTTCTCCATCATTTTGTCCACTATTATTTTCAGTAATCTTTAAAAGTTCTGGATCTACAGTTCTTGATGCCAAACTTTTTTAGGCCACAAGATATCTAAGTAAATACTAATCACTCTTATCTGTGACACATCATTAGAATGCATCGTGTTTATCTCTGCTATGCATAGATACAGGTTTAATATTACATCAAATACTATGAGCAAATTCACACAATGAGTAGATATATGTAGAGCTATATGTTCCCCAAAAGTTGGGAAACTCATTTTCTGTGTTTCCCCATGACTCCACAAAGTAATGAAACATATCAGTTTCAATTCTGAGGGTAAGTTATAGGTATGTTTTTTTAATAATATATCTGGCAAGATAGCTATGAATCAAAAGAATAAAACAAAGCCCTCAAAGTTTGAGTGCTTAGGTGCTTGTTGTTTACGAATAGTAGAGTGCTTGGAAGAGGAATTCTCCCTGGGCCATCTCCCAGTGAATGCAGCCCACATCCTTTGAACACTGCAAGGAGTCCCGATGAACTGATCGCTCTTTTTCAAGCTCTGACTGTTCTGTAAAGGTTGATGTTAATGTGGCAGTGATACATGTGTTAAAAACACACTGTGGTATATTATTGCTAAAATTGTAGTAAACCAAGGTGTGTGAACGAAGCCAAAAATGAAAGGGAAAACAATATATATTTCTACAGCTAGCAGTCTTCCCTCAAAGTAAGGAATGTAGACTGGCCAACTACCCCTGGAGCTAATGTAGAGAACTTGGAATAGCTAATTCAAAATGTTTGGAATAATCTCATGCAAAGAATTGTGTGCTACTAGCATTTTGATATTTTCTATATAATAACGGTCTATTTAATCAGATTACAAAAGAAAATGTTGGCTGCCTGTCTACCTGTGTCCAGAGGAGTTTTTGTAACCCTTTCTTATGTGCTTCTTGTTCGTCATTCAGATTGTCATGTTATTTAGTAACCATGGAGAAGTAGGGAGGGATGTCTGTTGGACGAATTTAGATTTCTCCGGATGAGTGCAAACCAATTTTTGAGAAAAATGAGAAAACATTTCTTAATGTAAATTGTACTGTCACTCCCTTATATCATCAGTGCAAATGGATTTCTTTCCAGATCATCTCAACTGTATAATTAGCATATTGTTAAAGCATAGGTTTAAAAGTGCAAAAATGTATACATTTTTGTGATTGGAGTTAAATGAAATTACATCAAAGCAACTGGTATATATGATGTGTTGCTCGTATAGAAACAGGTGAAAAGTTTTGGATAGAACTATAGAATTTTCTAACAACCTTACCACCATTTTCTCTTAAAATTATTCTTTGAACAATTTGTTTTTTTTAAACCTACCCATGTTTTGAATAGGAATGATTGAAGGGAAATATGAACAACCATTGCTCCTAAAATGCTGTAGACCTTCCGAGTGGCTGAGGTATTTTTAGAAGGGGACAGCATTTGGAGTCAACTGTCAATTGTATGTGATTGTCACTGTCAAAGCATATGTGATTTTGGTGCTGTGATCCCTTTTCACTTTTCAAAAAATCTCTTAAATGTTATTTTCTTATTCATATTCTCCTACTGTTTTGGTTTACACAGGTAGGGACTGATTTGATGCAAATCATCTGGCAGTCACAGTTTGCTTTCCATTACTTGGAACTATTTTCTGAATAGTTTGTATGCTTTAGACTTCAGAATTATCCATATGCTATATTACTCAACAACATTTTAAAGAAACAATATGGTTGCTGGGTTTAATTCATTTATCTTGCCTGTGTGTTTAGAGTTTGTATAAAATGTAGCTTCTCCACCATGTCACAAAAAGTTATTGCAGTCTTGGGTTTGTGAATTCAAGAATCATGACATAATAGACTAGCAAATATGGCCTTGTGTCTTCTGATGATGATCCAAATCCACCCACTTATCTTGATCTGCCTATATTGTTAACAACATGGGATGTCACACAACAAATTTTTCATTTTAACTGTTCTTTATGTACAGTGCAGGGTGGAATTTACTTTTTATTGCCTTTCTGAGAAAAGTATCATACCTCTCAGTGAAATAATGGTTTTGTCAGACACTGGTATCTTTATTGTATAGTGCTTTTAAATTCTGCACTATTTATACCAAGCTATCTTGACTTAGGACAGGTGAGATGTGATACTTCTGTTTCTCCATGAAAATACTCAAGGCTTTATGGATACAGAAAATATATCGTTGATATGATAATTGTGTGTTCTGTGTTGTAGGTTACAAAGAGAATAATTTTATTTTTCCAAGTGCTCCATGAACGTGCAAAATATAAAGAGCTACTAGAAATGACTGACAAACTTAAGGCTCGTACTCACAATGTTAATATTGATTTGCATGCCTCTTCCTACCATCATTATACTAGTTACTAAGTGTATACATTGATTTCCTCTTACAGGTTTTATTACATTTGTTCATGACAGCAAAGAACAGCAGTAATTTTATTGCATGCACTGCTATTATTTTGTTGTCAGGAGGTCTAAATGGCTCATTGTGAAAAAAGTCAAAGAATGGTACATGATTATAAAACTGAACGGGATCACTGAAGAATCTATACTAGGATGCAAAATAGGTGACATATTTGTCCTGGAATGATATCAATGAGTGGGCTGCCATTCAAATTGAGATAATTTTTGTTGGTCAAAATATTTGTAGCAAGAAAACAACAAATTAGAAAATTAGATTTGTGTACGTTTCAGTGGCAGGTGATAAATGTTTTGTTGAGTGAAAGGTTTTCTTCTTCGTATAGCATGTAACGTTTTGGAACAATTTCACTTCCTAATATTTCAAATAATATCATTTGCCATTGTGTGAGTATATCTAAATGATAAGAAAAGTATATAAACAAGGATTCTTTTCTTCTACATAAACAAATTTTTGATCATAACTCTTTCAAGAATAAAAACATGTAATGAAACGATAATTTAGATAAATTCTAAAGTTAAAGGAAAGCAATGACCTCAAACTTCAAATAATGTATATTAAAGTAGTCTTCTCTTTCTCTCTGTTTTTGTACTTTATTCAGAGGATACAGTGACTGAGCTTTATTTAACTATACTCAAAAATGATATGGAGTCTATATCAGAAACATAATCAACCCCCCATTGCAAGCCTGCTTGCTAGAAACAAAAGAGGTGCAGCATACTTGAAAAGGGTGTCCCTTTCAGAATGCTAGGATATAGTATACTTTGCTGTGTGTGTTACTAGATCACTTAAGAAACTCTTGGTTTCTATTGACACAAAGTTTCTTTTGTCCTAGATAGACTTGTGTGTATGTAGATGTGTGTGTGTGTGTAGTTACATACATATGTATGTATATCTATACATACACATGCAGTTTCACTCTGCACAGTCTTTCTGGGTTGCTTGCTATCTAAAAAGACAGGTCAATAAAATCTGAGAGAAAGGAAGTATTATTACTTCAGAGTAACAGAGAGATTATGAGTGATTTTGGAAGTTCCATAGGAGTTAGGCTTAGATCCAATTCAACAAACCCAGATCTTTCAAGATTATGACTAGTGTGTTTGCTGCAAGACTGGGTCTTCTCTAAAGTACATGCATATGTCCTTTATTTGATAGCTTCTTGGAACTATTTATTATGATATGTGTGAGAAAGTACTATGCGGCAGATAGCAGAGGTTTGAGTTATCAATTTATAGGTGTTTCTTAGGTACGGCCTTTTGAATATCCATCTATTTTTAATTTCATAAAACAATTTCTAGTATTTTTTTACTGGTCACCTGAAGGAAAAAGCAGCATAAGTCTGTAGAAAGTATTTAAACATACTATGGTCATTTCTGGCAGAGTTGAAGACTTTATAAGCTGCATACAAGTATTTATGTTTATACATATATTTTCGTGTGTGTGTGAGTAAATGCAGGTGTTAATGATACAACCCAGGCATAGCTCTGACGTACTTTTTCTATGAAATGATCTTTTTATTTAGAGCACTAACGTATTTAATATTTGCTTGCAAAAAGTGTGAAAAGAATATAAAACTTGTATGCAGTTTGAAATTATTTGTCATGTTATTAATGTTTTCTTCTTTATCCATTTTAAGTCAGTATAAAGTTTGCGAACATACTTCATTATGACCTTAATGCTTCTACAATAATTTGAAAGACACATGCTGCTCTTAGTCTACATGCTTTCTAGTTTCAGCTTAAGAGTGACATACAATATGAGATCCACTGTTTAATCATTTCCCCGAATCACCATGTTTTTAGCTTCTCTGCTATCATCCAGACAACATCCCATCTTTTTTGGGTGACTAGTCTTCATTTAATCTTGCTATTAGGATATATCCTTAGTTTATTTCAATTCCATTATTATTTATCTAATCCAGGCAATGTGGTCAGTAGTTTTAGAAACAGGTGAAATGTTGTCCCTGCCTTCTAGGAGACTGCAGCCTAATTCAGGCACAGTACCTCTAAGTTTGCTAGTGTTACTTGGAGATAGTTTAGGAATCTTTTCATGCTTTTGAGAAGCGACTTAAAAGCATCTATCTGTTCTGAAGATAGATTTGAGAAGAGGGAAATGTATATTTATTTGAAGAAGGGCACCTGATTAAAGAGTGAAAATAAACATTTTCCTACATTTTATTAAGCTTCTACTCATGATAAAAGTTTGAACTTTTTATTTCCAGATGAGAAGTGTGACATTGCTATTACTTCTTCATCACTGAGCGTTGGAATGCTGTAATGTTCTCTTCATGGAAATCTGCTTTCACACCTAGATGTGATGCTATTGTAGAAATCATTCATTTAATAGCTGTCCTGTATGCTGGTGTTTGGAAGAAGAGGTCATTGAGGAGATTCTGTCCTTGGACTGGAAGATAAGGTCTTTTGAAACATCTATCAAGTGCGTAAAGCATAGAGTTTGCACAAGTGCAAGGAAAAGAAATAGTGTAATAAACATATATAGTAAGAAAGATGCTAGTACCACTGCTATTATTAAATCTACCCAGTATTTTGAGTATGTCCACACTGAGTCATAAACTGTTTTTCTGCTGTGGAGCACCATGCTTCTGTGACTAGATACGGTCAAGGAAATAGAAAGTTTGGACTCAAGATGATACCTGATGACTAGGACAAGATATAGGTATTTGTCAAAAATCTGTGTGCTCCTGGATTACAACTGATGACAGTAGGAAACAGCTTTTGGGAAGCGGAAGGGGGAAATTAGGCTTGGTTGGCAAATGGTCTGCAATTGATAGGGGAAGACAGAAGTCTAGGAACCTGTTGTGAGAAGGGAAGCATATGTACCTTATTCTTACTGTTCTTCTGACATCTACACTTGGATATTGTTGGAAGCAATCACTGGGAACTTGAGTATGACTCAGTACTTGCCATTCATATGAACAGGAACACTGAGGTCACTTAGGTAATAGGGAGATGGGAAGTAGCAGATTGTCTGGACAAGGAACTAGTGTCCGGAAGACAGGATAGAAATCAGGCATTTTTGATAAGATCCTGTGATCTGCAAAAGAGAGGTTCAGGGCTTAAGGAGGCTACACTGAAGTTCAAGCATTTTCTAATGTTTGAAGGCTTGATTTTGAAATAGTTAATTACACCCTTGGATATATAGAAGTTGAATTTTTTGTCTAGATTGTTTTATCCTTTTAAGTTAATATTTTATATACCCTTTTAATGTATGATGTTAATTGAGATTAAAAATATGGGAAAAAATGGTAGAGCACCAATCACCCATAAAACCATCCCTCCTTGAGATTCCTTGTACATCAAATTGTCTGTGCCTTTCAGAAGAGGATTGTTAAGCTGAAAAGTATCTCTACATTAAAATTGTAGTCGTGGCTAAAATAGAGGTTTTTTCTTCACCCGAGATTTTTGAGCTGATGTATGTAATTTGTGAGAGAGGAAGAGAAAGAGCAGATTTTTTTTAGGGGAGCTGTTCTGTTTTGTTTTATTTTATTTTAGAAGATACCAGTTTTATCAGCAAGGAAATCAAGGATGTCAATCTGCAGCCTTTTCATTGTGTTTGCTTGCTGTGTACTTAACTGTTGCTACTTAATATACTTCATACTCAGTCTAGACTTCTATTCTTATATTCTTGTAGTACTTTACTTTTAAAAGATAATAAGCTGCTGTAAATTGACATTATTATTTTTTAAACATCATAGTAGAGGGTGAGTTTTAATGCTTCAAAGACAAAATAATTCTGTAGCCCAGATATATTTTGACTTGTAATTCCTTTGATCTGTGTTGACACTGCCTATTTAATGGCTGTGCCTTGCCAAAAATACTTTCCTACTTCTTCAGAATAACAAGTTTTATATATGAATTCTGTGAAATTTTCAGAAGCAGTGATCGCAACTGCTAGAGGAAGTTAGGACTTCTATTCTGTTGCCAGCATTGACTCACTGTGAGACCCTGAACTTCTCATTTAGGATGAATTTTTCATTAAAGCCATAGAGGATTTGGGCTTGTTTTCAGTCACTGGTTACAGAGGTAAAATCGAGGCTGTAAGAGTCAGGCTAAGTCCCCAAAAGAATATAGATACTTTAGATCTTGAAATATGAAGACATTGGCATTAACTTCTATATATCTCACTTCCCCATCAGAAAATAGAGATGATAAAATATTTTACGTATTTTATACACTTCTCGACTCATATTTCTAAAGCATTATAAAGCTGATTCCAAAAGATAATTTCAAAGTGGACAAAGCATTGATTATAAAAATGCATACTACCTTCTACAGACTGTATTTATTCCTAGGAAAAATACAGTGTCTGTCTTAAATTCAAAATTATTTGGAACTGGGACATACTTACTCATTTGATATTATGCAGAGGTGAAAAGTGCCTCAACCCTAGTTTCTCCAAAATTATAAATCCTGTTAATATCATGTTACTGCAGTTGGTCACTGCATAACAGAATACTTTTGACAACTAAAATGCTAGACTGTCTGTCCTTTTTTTTATATTTATTACTGATGATATACAACAGGAAATATATAAATGATTTTAGATAAAAGAATTAGAGATATAGTACTCCAGGCAGTAAAATAAGCTAGTCTCCATAGCTGATTCTTTGCTCATCTCATGGATGAAAATATTGTAACATTCCTCTTTCTTTTTCAACTCTGGAAATGAAACTTTTCCAACTCTGTATGAGCCTTTTTTTTTCATAAGGTTGGTTATCACAGAATACCAGTTTAAACTAACCACTGTCAAAATAGGCTCAAAGGATTATCCAGCTAGAGCTCAGTGATTACTGAGTAGTTAGTGTGATGTTTTGTAACCAGACAGATTTCTGTAATTAACTTCATTAACAAGTAACAGCATATTACTGAGATAATAAATGAATTCTAGAGGAATCTGAATATTTTTTAAAAATTTGCTGTGTAGATAAAATGCTGATACAACAGCTTAAATCTAAAAAGAAGACTTTTTTCTAATGTATATGAAAATGTGCGAGGGAGATCTAAAATATAGAAGCTTTTCATGTTCAAAACGACCACCTTGTTTGAAAACACTCTTCAGTACCTTTCACAGGAGAGCTTAAATTGCTTCCCAGAGCTTTACAGGGTTCTGATGAAGTTGTTCCTCATATAGGTAAACCGAGGCATGGAGGCTTGGGAGTTCTTTTCTTTCTTCTTTCATTTCTCCAGCAGTTCCAATTTCTGGTCCTCTGCAAGTATGCAGAGACCACCACAGAGAGGTAGACATGACCGCTCATAATCCAGCTCCGTGAGAATGATGTGGTGCCATCTCCATGCTCCTGCCCTGGAACGTGCCGCTTGTGCCAGCCAGAGCTGCTCCCCAGGCTCCCTAGTCACTGCAGCTGGCAAAGCAGCAAGGGAGCTTTTAGAGAGTCTGCACTGCTAAAGGGGAAGGCTGTAAGGCAAAATAATTTGGGATATGCTTTGCTACCTTGCTTACGTGACACCACTGGGACTTATTCATGCAAAGGTCAAGATCATTCCTGTACAGAGGGCTGCCTCAAGGCCAATATTCTACTTAAGTCTTATGTAAGTAGGATTTAAGTGGTGCATAGGACTTGTGCTCAATCTCTGTTCAGGGGTTTATTTCACTCATAGTTACATAGTCAGCCTTATAAATGGGCATCACTCCTTATACCAGCTTCAAAGTCTTGGCTATGTTAAGATATAGCTGCATGTGAGATTCACTGTGATAGTCCAAACTGAGGCACTGAAGAAGCAAGTGAGGGTACTATGGTCCGTGGCCAAAGACAGCAGTCATTCTCTCTGCCTCTGGCAACAGTGGTAAAAAGCTGTGTTGGTCATTGACGGTACTTGATCACAGAAGATGTAGATAAGCACATAACTCATGAGTGCTGGAGCAGCGCAGAGCCATGTGTCTGTTATGCATGGCCATCCCCAGCAAGTGAAAAGAAATGATTAATTTGGATCTTGATATTGTACATTATAGTTATACTACATTTATCTCTATTTATAATAATTTTACTTTTCATATAAATTATAATTATAATGGATGGAACTACACATGCATGCATACAGTGGAATGTGGCATTCAATCTCCCTTTGTCCCAGTCCCCCTCTTTCCTCCCTAATCTCAACAGCAACTAGATCTTTTGGATGATCATACTAAACACTGATAAATTTGAGTCTTTGTTGAGATTTTTATTTTTTCTTGGTACTCTCCTTCTTTCAGAAATTTGTTGTGAATGTTGAAAGGAAATAGGAAAATCATGTTAAAGCATCTGCTTCTTTTGTAAGACATTTGGGGAGTCTGGCTTGCATACTCTGAGCTAGAAATCAGCATCCAAGCAGCAGATTCATAGCTCTGAGCATGCATATCTGGTAGAAAGCAAATAACTGCATCTGCTGTTACACAAATAAGAAATGAAAATAGATCCTTCTGTCTCTAAGCATAAGTAACATAAACTGAGAAGACACCACAGATACATTCACAGATGATCTCACTGCTCTTGCTTTCAGAGTTAATAAGAATACCTTCCAAAACATTTTTGTTTGTTTAATACATTTCACAGTGTTAATATTAATACAGCAGTCTTAATATTAAGTTAACTTTAGTAGCTTGCTGCATTCACTAACAACACAGGCTGCCTTGATGTTTGTCACCTTTTGCAGGTAAAAAAGAAATTCAACAGTATTTTCTAAGCATGAAAACACTTATCAATTGCATCTTATTTAAATGTTGTATTTACAAATAATATTATCCAGATCTAAAAGAAAACAGTAGCATTTTTCTACTAAAAGGATTCCAAGAAGTCCTAGTGAAAGATTTATGTAGGTGATGATGAAGTGCTTAATTTTCTCCCTGCAGAATAGCTTCTGTCTCAGAAAAGGCTTGAGTCTGAGTTACATAAGCTTTATTTTTAATTCTCTGCACTTTCTATTGTTTTACATACAATGCTCCATATCCTTCTTATTGTATTTTAGCCATATAAAGCAATTGAAAAACCAAACAGGCTCAGGTATGAAATGTCTTTGCATATATCGGGGGAGAATCTGCATACAAAGGGACATTTATCAGGGGCGGCTGTTCCTCTGCTGAGGAAAGGAGCAAACCCGAGTCCAGAAACAGATGATGATCTTATCAAGAAAACCCTCCTCAGTAATATCATCAGCCTGCTCTTGCCAAGTCTGGCATTTCTGTATCATGTGTATTTGTGATGGAGAGAGAGAGGGAGCAAAGCTGTACAAGCTACATGTAACTGGGACCTGTACAAGTACCTACTCAACCCACTGAGTCTGCACAGTGTTATAATATAATTGGGAATCTCTTTTGCCAATATGGAGTATCCATGTAAGAATGGAGTTTCTATTATTCCTCTCAAAGGAAACTGCAGGGAGGGCTCTTCAGCTGCATGGGTTGCTTTTTGTTTTTTGGGTTTTTTTCATATTTTTGTAAATATTCGTACTCTAGTTTTTCCTGAAGGCATAGTTAGTAACACACTTTTTGAACAGTGATATTGAAAATTATTCAGAAATCCAAAAATAATCTTTTTTTTCTTCTTATATAAGATTTAGACTTTGAAAACGGAGGTGAAAATTGCTCTGGTAGTAAGCAAACTCAAAAATAAAGGTACAGTTACTTCTAATTTCATCATAGGATCAGGACTTCACCATGATGGTCTATCTTTACTTTCATTGAAAACTTAAGCTTTAACTTTCACATATTTGTGTCTAGAGCTGAAGAAACCTGAGCATGTTAAAATCATTTAAATAGATTGCTGTCTAGGTTATCTCATTATGTTGGGTTTGCACACCATGCATTGCATGCCTGTCTCATAGTCATTGAAGTCATTGAAGTTGGATGCATAGAAGACATAAATCAGTGTATGTCTTTCACAGGTTTTTAAGATGGGAAGATAAAAGGATTTTTTCTTCATTACCTGTTGTCCCTTCTGCCGCAGCCTTCTCTAATTCTGGCCCCACTATTCTCCTGGATGCAGTCTTCTTTTCTAATTTCTTGAGCTCAAAAACCCCACAAATTTAGGGGTATGGCTGTGTCTCTTTCTACTGCAGTCGACAGCTACAAGAGTGAGCTACAAGAGATGTTCTCTTTTCCCTGGCACTGTGCCAGGGAAATAGGTACTTTGTGTTGTGGGAGTAGCTGTGGAGATTTATCCTTCCCTGGTTGGTTTACAAAGGCTGGCAGTTCTGCTGTGAGCTGTCACAACCTTGCAATGTAGCAAAGGCACAATTTCGCTGATGTTATGTTGTAGGACCTCCTGTTTCTTTTTAAATACTGAGTAAAATGTTCACCAGCACTAAGTGAATTAAGAAGTTTAATCTCATGGATTCTTTGTTTTGATTTTACCCATTGCATATGGAAGTGTATGCAATAGGCTTTCTCCCAGGCTAGATTTATTTGGGCTCTGTCTATAGAATAGGTGCTGATATTAACAGAATATTTTTCATATTATATGTAGCTAGCTGAGAAAATGGAGTAAACTGTAATGACTTTGAAACAAGTGAACAAGTCTTTGGCTATTTCTTAGGCTAAATATCTTTTACTTACTATGTCTTTTATTTTTTTCTTTGAATAGGTTTCTTTAAGTTCAGCTAAGTTGTCCAAATAAAGGAGAAGTCTATGCATCTGTATAAGAGGCTGTTTTACTCAAAAGCTAAGCAAACTCTAGCAGCAGTGTTCATCATGTACTACTTGCTTTCTGACTTCTATTTAACATTTTTAATTTAATCCAAAAAAAAAAAGAAATTTAGAGGTTACATTTTCATTTTAAATTGATACAGATGTTTTCACCACTGTAGGTCTATGCTCTTTTAATCTGGGATGAAATCTTGTTTTTCTATCAAGTTCTATAGATTCTTGGTTTGGTGGTCTTCTGTCATTTAATTTTGCCTCTTCCACTGTGTTTTAAATGCCTAGAACATCTGATGGTCTAGGGATTCAAATAACATACAAAGAACAGAGAGGGTGGGAGATCAATCAAAAATTAGTTGTGAAATTATAGGAATGTGAAGCACTATTGAAATGAAAGATTGTTCGCATTATATTAATTTTATATAAGCAAATGAAGACAAGTGAACTTTATAAATAGAATACAACTTTGAATTTTTGAAGTGTCAGTTGTGTACACTTTTATTGAAACTATGATCTTTAAAAACTGTGCCTGTGTTGTGAGACATAATACACCTTCACATCATTGAAGTTACATCTGCACTGCAATCAGGAAATCTGGATCAGCTTTTGTGCATATAGCTAAAGCCACATTAAAGAGGCTTGAGTTTAGATACACTGGACGTGCTACACTCTGTCAGTGTAGTAGTGTTAGCTGGAGCTTAATGTAAACAAAATGGCAGGTTATGAACCATTTTTTCAGGAAAGTTTTACAGCCTGCACTGAGCTATGTGATGATCTGGCTACTTGGAAGTAGAGAATAGTATAGACCAGTTGTGAAGTGAAATCACATCACTGAGTGCAGTGTAGACATACTTTAAGTGTTCCGTTTAGCCAGGGTTCAGCTACTAGAGGAAATATGACAATAAGTATGGGGTTTTTTTGGTGGTTTAGCTTAAGTTAAGCACTTATAACAACACACATGCCTTGGCTAAAAAGATAATGGTGTTTCTATCCTGTCCTTCTGTTTCAGTTTTGGGAATATACATGTTTTCTTTGTTTTCTTTCACTCCTGCAAGCTTTCTCTCTCCCTTTATTTCCTGATTATCTTCCATTGCCCTTTCTCCAGGATGTGTCTTTGTATCACAGTCAGACCCAACTCAGATTTTCAAATATCTCCTTCTCCAGACTCTCACTTGCTTGCCTTCCCCCACCCCGACCCATGGTCTTTTTTTTCTGAAAATCTTTGTGCAGTGTTTTCCTTACCGCGAATGTGCTTTCCCTCCCTTTATTGCCTATTGTAGGACAGTGCTGTTGAAGGTAAAGCTAGCACCTGTACTCTGCCATTTGCAGAACTAGTAGCAGGTAGGAAAGATAAACTCTGCTTCTGACTTTGGAGGCACTAAAGAAAGGTAGGGAGCATCAAGATTTTTGATACAGAAAAGGGAGAAGCCTTTTTATTTGTCTTTCTTACCTATACTGCACGGCACTATAGGGGAGCATCGGCAAGGTGGAATGAAGCTGGCAAGCTCAGCTGGGAGTGAAGTGGCATGTGGCAGCTTCTCCAGCGTTGTGTTTGCGATCTAGACCTGATGCTAAGGGTAGGCAAAGGAGTGCAGTTGCTCAGAGCAATAAATAGCTGTGGGGGTTGTCTTTGTGTCTACTTTACTCATGGCCAGGTTGACCTTACTGCTTTAGAGGGATGGGACCAGGGAGGATTGCTGTGGGGTGGCAATTACCTCAGAAAAAGGAAGGAGGCTGCTCTGTCCCCGCCTCCACTGCTTCCCCTCAGTGGCAGCAGAATAGCAACCCTCTCTCCAGGGCGACCCTACAGAGCTGTTTCCTCAGCTTTCAGTCCCCAGTCTGCTCCTCCTACCATCCTTCTCATCTTACGAGTGGCCTGGCCCTATTTTCTCCTTTTGGGGCAGCAAAATTCAATTTTGCCTTTGCTTCTGAGCAACCCACTCTACGTGTTTGTACCAAAAACACTGTAAATATAATTTTCATTGCAAAATATATTTTAAAATTTCTTTGGAAGATTGATTGTAAATTAGTCCATTACTATATGAACCCCAGTGTGAACGTGTCTCATATGTATGAGTTTTTCCAGTAAGTTATAGTAGGCATTTGTATCCCAGAGCAGGCTTGCAGTGCTGCAGAACAGATTTTACCCTGGCACCTGCCAAGTCTTCTCATTCCAAAGGCAGTGCACTGCAGGATGAGTACAGCCCTATCCCCTATGTATAAGTGAGCTCACATTCACAGGCTGAATCAGATAGCGCAGTGTATTAAATCCTTGACAAACACGTTAGCACTAGATAGTTGGCCATTTTCATAACACAGCTATATGAATTACCCTATTAACCACCATTCTTCCACCATAGTAGTGGCAGCTTTGCAGTCACTGCTGGAAGCAGTATACATTCATTCATCAAGAAGCGCCATAGCTTAGCATGTTTTGGGTTACTGCGTCAAACTCAGTTACTTGTTTTAGAGTTTTCAGCTATTGAATGAACCCTCTGGAAAGGGAATGTTTCTGTTTTGCCACCTCCATTATGTTATCTTTTTCAGTGCAATTACAAGCTAATTCAAAGCTCTTTGTGTTAGGCTAATAGCTTCTGATTCACTGCTGTCAGCCAGTACCTCTTTGTGCACTTTTAATACTGCCTGTCGGTGCCCCTACCACTTGCCTATGAAGAACTCTTTTTTTTTTTTTTTTTTTTGAGTGGAGGCTCATCATAGGCAAATCATTAATGGAACATCAAAAAGATCCCATCTGTTAAAGTTACATATGGCTAAAATCACAATTATCAAAAGTCTTTTCTTTTTTTTCATTCTTATCCTCACAATAAATGTAGTTGTCAGCAGGATAAGTTCACGCATTGGATAAGGTCACAATTTCATTTAGTGACAGCTTCCAACAGCGTGAACTTACAAGGTTCGATTTATTAAAGAGTCAGAAAGGATAAGATCACTGCATGGCCAGCCTGATTTATCAGGGTTTGACTGGAGTACTTGAATAGAGAATGTCGTATTTCAAGTTTATGTTCAAAACTGTAGTTTAGTGTGTGTTATGTCTCAGAGACTTGAAAATTGAGGGAGAAGAATTTAGACGAGGTATCTCAATAATGCAGTTTATGTCTGTCAAGCAAGTGTATGATCATTTTATATGGGAACTACCTTGTTAAGTATCACGAAAGTGTAAATGGGATAGTTCTCTGCATTGAGCTGTGTGTGCAAAACTACCTGCATTACATAGCTGTAATAGAGATAATCACTAGTCAAATCTTAATCTCTGATTCTTCCTGTGCATACAGCAAGGGAAGCAGATCTTGGGATCTGGGCTCAGCAGTGCTTAAGAACTTCTGAGAGTGCTTTTCTCTCACTTGGTCTGACTTCAGGGCAGTCCTTCTTTGAAACCACAACATATACCATTTCTCTTCCATAAAAAAATATTCATTGAAAGAACTAAGTGGCTATGCATATAAAATATACAAAGAGGAGCCATTAGCTAGTAGAAATTGGTAGAGCCCTATAATGTTAAGTAAGGAAGGACTTGCTCATTCTTTTTCTTAACTGACTCCACTTAGAAAGCTGTTCCTGATGAAAAGCTACTGTCAAAGCTATCAGTGATTTGCTTAGAAATGTTAAACATTTATAAATCTGGATAAACTTATTTCTGAACAAAGTAGTTCACTTTTTCTCCTGCAAAACTTTGCTCATCATTCACCTTCAGATATTGACTCCCTTGTTTCTTATTCCAGAACATGGGCAGATGGATCAAAGCCAGAATTATTGTGTTCAGGAATACCATTTACAGTTGGATTCTTCTGGTATTTGAACTATGGTCAAATCCTGTTAAGGGCCAAAAGCTGTTGTTGGGTTCTGCAGCATGCTACATGCTTTCTGGATTTTTTTAAATGGTCTTTTTTTTTTTTTAAAAGAAGAAAAAGTTAAAGTGACCCTTCTACCTCCCATTTTATATGAGCCCTATGTGGCATCCCTAAAACAATAGGTATATATAAGGAAAAAAAATCCTAAGTTTAGTCCTTTCATTCTGTTTTTGTATCCACCAAGGTGGCCTAATATCTTAAAAGCCATGGGATGTTTTGTAGCTGTACCAGTGAGTCATGACTTGGGGCTTCTTTTACAGTGCAGCTATCATAAGTCTTTGAGTAATCACAGACTTTAAAAGTATGCTACATCAACAAGATAAGAGAAACAGCCCACAGCACTAACAGCATTATTTTTTACCAAAATTGATTAGCCCATACTATGTGTCTCAAATATTTTGTATAAACTTACTCAGCAAGCTGGAAATAAGTGTGTTCTTGAAGAGCAAGCTGAAAAAAAAATTTGCTCAGTAGCAAGGAAAAGTGAGGTAAATATCACTAAATGGAATGTCTATTAATTCAAAATTTTTTTACATAACTTTGCAAACCTTAAAGTCAGGACATCGCTTCCTTTGTACTTGTATTTCCTAGTGCTACTTCTGTTTTGCTTCTTGCTGTACTTCTCAATAGGACGGATGAGGGATCTAGGATGAAAGCAGCAGAATATTACTGCCTCTCTGACTTTGCCATAGGAATCATGAAGTATATCACATGCCTCATTCCAGGTGTGTCTATGAATTCTATATATTATAATTTGCTATTAAGTGAAAGATCTGGTGTTCCATATTGAGGTGGTCTGTTGCAAATACTGGTCACTAGAAACTACTAACTATGTTCAGCACAGAATTTTCTGCTCACTTTTGGGTTGGAGTGCTGAGTAAGGAAGCTGTAGCAGTCTTTCATCCTTTATTTTGCTTCTTTTTACTCCAGTCTTGGAATCTCCATGGACAGACACCTATGAAAAATCAGTACTAGTTGAGTCTTTACACCTTTTGCTGTAAGTGGTGATATGGCAGTAAAATCGCAGCTACTCTTTCCTTCCCTGATGTACATCAGGTAGGGTGTGAAGAAGACACTGAACAGAGGTGCAGAGGACAGTAGCTGCAGAGAGCACTTCCGACTTGTATCTGAACTATTTCTGACACTGAAGGAGCAATAGTACTCCTTCTGGCCTTACTGACCACTTCTTCAAATATTTTTAATTAAGAGTCACTGGGAGAGGATCTCTTCTTGAAGCAAACTCTCCTGCGGCCGCAAGCTGCTCGGGGGCTCAGGTGTGGCACCACTTGCCCTGTTTAAAAGCCCCCTACACGGGGGAAGCCAGACCCTGAATGCAGGGGAGGCCCATTCTTTCCATTGGGTCCATTGGTTGCCATCGTTTCCCTACCATTTGCCAAACGTAAAATTTCAGAGGAGCAAATGTTGTAAATGAATGCAGTAAAGTTGGAGACTCCTACTCAGTGGTCAGGGGAGTTCATGAGAGGATTTTTAATAGTGACATTTGTAATCTTTCTTCTACAAACCCTCGTACCAGCCCCTGGCTTTCCTATGCTTAGGGCAGACGAAGGAACATATACAGTGATTTTACGAAAGGGATAAAGACTCAGGCTCTGGTTAAAAAAAAAAAACAAAAAAACCCCAAACTCATAGACCTTGCTTTGTATTATTGTTATTTTTTTAATTACAGCTCTCTTAGTGTTAATTTTTTCACCCTAAACAAACAAGGATTTCCAGTGAGAAAAATACTTTTGTCAAGGATCAAATTGCACCTTGTACAAGCATAGCTAAAATGTGTTTGTTTGCCCAAGCGCATGGACAGACTGTCTTTCCCAACTCTAACACTTGAATACACCCAAAACTTTAAAATGGCTGCTGACAAAGATGACCATAGAGAGATTTACCTTTTCTGGAAAATTATGATCACAGGAAAAAAAGTTTATGATGCAAAGTGTTTTGTAACCGTCTTTATAATCTACTACTCTCTGTTACAGTGTTCTTAGTGGAGGGCAAAATACAACTGTTTCAGTACAATTCAGCATAATGTTACTCCATCTGGAGTACATTTCAATATATTAATATGTATGTAAATAGATTGCCCAAACTACAATTTGCGACTGTAATAAGAAAGAATAAAAGAGAGAATGAATCCACATTAACTTATTCAATTATCAATTAAAGGCAAAAAATACAGTTTTGGAAAATGATTGCTTGTTTTTATGTCTGCCTCAAGCCTAAACTACTTTTAAAGATAAGGTTAATATTGTGAATCTTATTTAAAATATAAAATATGGTGATGTGTATCTTAAAACTTAGGTAGGTTTTTGGGTATCACTGGATGATCTGCCCTAAGTTTGTCGTTCTTAATCCATTAAAAGACAGGCCTGCTTGTAAATCCACAGGTGCAGATAAGGAGTCACTGTTTGACTGAGTCTGAACCCTTTTCAAATGAAAAATGTCAGTGGCAGAAAGGGAGGCTGAATTATTTTTTAAAAGGGTTTTCAAAGATTCTCATGATTCCTTTGGTATCAGTTAAATGTGACATGTCCATAGACATGGCTGTTTTTTAGTGTGTAAAAGCAAGCAAATGCTACAGTTTTCATCTTTATGTAGAGAAGAAATGCTGCACTGTATCTAAGTGATCAACATGTTGCCTTGCAATACAGGAAAGATTCTTGTCTTCTATAATTAACATATAAAGAGATTTTTTCTTAATTAATTCAATTTGTGGCAACATGCTTGTGAGAGGGGAAAAATTATATATGTTTCACATATATATATTTATGCACACATATATATCACGTGTAAATTATATATAATTAATCTGTAGCTTTTCCTGTTTACATAGTGCCTTTTAAAATATCATAGCACCATCATGATGAGAATTCACCTGCAAACATATACGAGCTTTTGTGAACTGATACAGCTGTATTTCATAGAACATTTCACGTCCCAGTTTGCAAAAAGGATCTGATGCACCATTTTAAATAGTTTTGTAATCTGCAGTGCTTGGAGGTGAAATTCAGATTTCTTTGCTTGAAAATGGAAGCTGGAGCCAAGCCTTCTCTTTGGAAAATGGTCAAGATTAACTCCAAAGGACAAGGAAAACCTTCACAGTCCGGCTGTAGCACACATCCAGGCATTCATGGGAATGGTTAGTATGGGGAAGTATGTGGAGACTGCTTGCGAGCCAGCAGGAGTTACTCACTTCCTCCGGCCCAAGGTCGATCTCTCGGCAACTGCCAGTTCTAAATCTGGGACGAGTTTACTTATTGCATAGTTGGACTTCACACTGTTTGTGCAGACGCACAATCCTGATTTGGGGTAGAGTTGTTGAGAAGGGATGTACTGAGGCAAAAGGCAGGAATTACTGTTGCATCTGATTGGTATCGCAAAGGAAGAAGAACATACGTGGAAAACAGGTAGGGTGAAATCCTGGCTGCAGTGAAATCTGTATGAGTTCTGTTATACACTGCAACAAAAACAGGTTTTCAGCATGAATGCCTACCTTCAGGAAGGCCAAAGCTTGGAAGAACAACAGCATATAAAAATTTGGTTCAATGTCTAACAAGAGAAACAGAGATCAGTCCCCCATCTTCCCCCCCTTAAATTTTGAAGACAAAATTTATTTGAATTTCTTTATAAAAAGTGTTAGAAATTTTGTATAGGAACATGACTGTTGCTACATTTGTAACTGAAAAATTTATTCACAGAAAAATAGACTATTGAAGAGACTGCTTTGCAAAGAAGAGTTGTCAGAGTATTTTTTTTTTATAAAGTAAAATAAAAGTATTGGGGAGAAAGGTGTTGACAGAATTTTGTTTTTCCTTCTAAGGCAATGAACAATTGCTTGTTTATCTTTCTCTTTTCACTGGAAAAGAACAGAAAAGTTAATAGTGAGCTAAGGTAATGCTTTCAATTTTAAATGTTAATTTTGATGTTGTTACTTTAAAAATAAAGTTCACTTAAAAAAAAAAAAGAAAAATTAGCACACAGAAGGCCACTTCAGAGTGGAAAAAAGAAATGATCATTCTCTATACCCCCATTGTTTTTAAGCATTTAGTGTTAAAACCTTAATATGACGAATTACATTATTTTGAGTCTAATTCTAAACTATTACTGCTGTAAAAGTTCATTTGGGTCAAAAAATCTTTTTTTTTAATTCTAGTAAATGTTTCTAGTAGCTCCTCCAAAATCAGTGGATTTATATTGCTATAAATGCAAAAAAAGTATGTCTCTAAAATTTTTAGTAGCTGAATGCTTCAGAATGTGGTCTTTGTGACAGCAAAAATGCATCAAGGAGCTTAATGCACCAGGTGTGCGTACTATTCCAGTTTCTCTTTTCAGCTATCATTTTCCCCCTCCTCAGTATTTCTTAAGAACTTTTATGAAACCACTATTCTCACTCATTCTCAACGATCTACTGAATAAAAAATGCCTTCAAACTATAATGTATGTGAAAAGATGCAAGAAAGGAATGGGACTTTCTACACCAAATTTGAATATAATTATAAGGAAAAAGGTTTGTTTTTCTTTCGCAGGGTGACAAGATCAGTTGTTTTTCAGACAAGCATAATTAATTTTCATTGTATGGGTCCTCAGGACATTGTGCACGTAAAGCAAGCACAAAGGCAGAGGTGGTTGTTGTCAAGGCACAAGTGAAAGTACTCTAAACATTGCTTGTTTTCTTTGTTTGCAGGAGAGTTGGAGATGTTCCAGAAAGATGGGGAGCGCAAGATTCAGAGCCGGCAGCAGCTTCCAGTTGGAACAACGTGGGGGCCTTTTGCTGGGAAGATGGATCTGAATAATAACACCTTGGTATGTAGATGCTCAGAGACACTTTACTTCATTATATTGTGTGTCATACTTTAGGGAATAGCCTGTGTTATTACTCAAACAGAGCATTTCAAAACAGGCATTGTTAGCTCTCACGGACAGTGGTATTTGGATTTTTTCCAATTAGTTCATCTGTGCCAACCATCCACATAAAGTTATTTGGAGCACAGGTTAATAATATTAAACTAATTATTTTATAGAAGAAGAAAAATGTCACTTCTTTATTTACTAAACCAAACCAGTGCTTTTTGGTTTTAATAAAATACCTGATTTTGAGTGTAGTTTTAGAAGTTTCTTAGCATTAATTGCTGAGTATTTAATTTATATTAATGTATGATATAGCAAATAAATAAGTGCATTAATTTATACTAAAATCCATTAAATTTGCTGTAATGTTAAGGCTACTGAACACAGCAAGACCTTTCAGCAGTTTAAAAGATATTGAAAGGCACCTGTCATATAATATATTCATTATTAGCCTTTATTTTATTATAATTGCAGAAAGTATATGGGCCATATTACTTGTAAGTAATGCTTTATTGATATCGGTTTAGTGCACTGAAAATCATGTTGTTCCTGGGTCTTCATTTCATTTTTGTTTGTGCTGATTTTAAGTCTGAGCTTCAATATTATTTATATATAGTTCAGATTAATTTTGTGACAATATCTGTAAAGGTGACTCTTTAATGTAAAAAGAAACAAATATATGTAGCAGAAATGTTTTAGAAAACCCTAGAATATGCATTGCACTGTAGGATACTGCTAAAGAATCATTATTCTCAGCTGGATCACAATTTGATATTACAGATTTTGCATGAACTCATTAACATAAAGAACTGTAGAACTATTTCACTGAAATCTGTTACATACATTTGGGGTAGATACAACTTGGATATAAAGTGAGAAGCTGAACTTCCTGAGGTTGGGGATATTGTTCCTTCCACATTGGAGGACCTGAACAAAAGCGATGCTAGTGCTCACGGGTGGGGAGTGCTGAGCAGCTAAAATATGTCAGAGGGGACCGTGAGCCAGGGTGATGTGGATGGGGTGGGGGAATGGGGCAGCTGGAATTCTTTGCCTCCTCCCTGGAGAACATATGACTATAAATTGGAGTTCTGTTTTTAAAAGCTTGCTGTATAGTATGCATATCACTTTCTGTAAATATGCCTATTGAAATTGTAAAGAGGCTCTGTATTTTTGCAGGTACATAGTAGCCATTTAAAATCTTGATATTTCATAGACTTTTTAGTGTAATTTATTAGCAGAAGGTGCTAACGAGTTATTACAGAAAGCCTCATGGAAACTTTGTCTAAGTTTGGAGGAGTTCAGCATTCCCAATCCAGGTCAGATTTCCCATTCAGTCACCTGAATAAAGGATGGATTTTCAAAAGTGCCAGATGCTCAAAACCCCCTATTGTTAGAAAGGGAAATGGACAATTTGAAAACCTGTCTCAGTTTGCTCTTCTCCGTCTATTTTATTTCATTTCTATTTCATCATCTATTTTGTTTTTAGTCTGTCAGCACTCACATACTGTTTTTCATAAAATGTTGTTTGCTACAACCAGCTGTAATTGAAATAATTTGCTAAGGTTCCACCACTACTACTCTCATCAGTCCTCGTGCAATAGAAACCTTAGTCACTGACCACATAATACATAAAGAAAAATGCTCACAATGTGTTGTCCCTATTGCTCTGTCCACTTCTACCACTCCTTCAGGTATGTATGACATAAGGCAAATGTTTGAGTATGAGAGATGACGAAGACTGACCCATAACACAAGAGTTACATTATCAGTCACCATTGCCTCATGTAGGCAAAATGTATAAATACATTTTGAAATGAGAAAAATTTCTGTAAACAGAATTGTCATCCTTATCAATATTCTCTTGCTCCCTGAATATTTCTATCTTTTGAGATATTCAAAACTCAGCTGAAATTATCCTAAGCAATCCGATCTGACTTCGAAGTTGAATCTAACTTCGAAGTTGGCCCTGATTTCAGTGGGAGTTTGGCCTGGATGATCTCCAAAGGTCTCTTCCAGCCTGAATTATTCTATGATTCTAAGTATTGTTTCTCTTTCCTGAATATCAGAGGTGCTTCCTGTAATCATACATTTGTTACTTTAAAATGCTTTGTAAAGAAATGTAAACCTTTTGATAAATTTTTAATTTACTGTTTAAGTAACACAAACTCAGTGCCAGCTTCTACATATTTTTCTTTTATCTTTTTTTTTCTTGAAATGATTCTGTTTTATTTATGATCTTTCTGTTTGCTTGACACATTTGATTACTTTTCTCACTAGCATATGTGCTCTTTGTTGTTTATAAGGGGAGTTGTGTTTGTTTGCTTAAGTTATTTATATCTGTTTTTGAAAGCTCATTGGGTAGAGTTTTACCTCCCTAGGATTCAATCAGTGTTTCACATCAGCAGCTGATAGCAGGTTTAGTACATTTCTGAATGAGAACTTCAAACATTGTGCTGTTATAAACATCAAATAATCTTTGGAAAAAATCTTTAATTTTTGGTAAGGAGAGGAAAGAAAAATTTGATGAATCTCTGGTGAGTGACTATCACAATTTTTGCAACTGGTCTCTTTATCGTAAAGTGTGTTTGTGGCTGACTGCAAGTGTCTTACCTGTCTTTACTGAAGTTTAGCGGTAGCACTGTGACACTTACTCTGCCTCACAGGATTCACTTACCTAACTATAACAGTTATAGCCTACTTGCTAGCTTTTTGCTCAGCACTGAACAAAATCTTTACAAGTAGTATCCTGCTGAAGCGCTTCATATTTCAAGCAGTGCTATGGTGCTGAATACAGACTCACTGCTGTTGGCTCAGGAGATTCAGCAAGCTAATTAATTCAGCACAGTAATTAATTGAGTCACCGTGCCAGATGTCAAATACTTTTTAGATCTTTCAAATTTCTATCTTGAAGAACATTAACAGTATACATCTCAGAATAGTGGAAGGCTAGGTACCTTGAACAACTGATTTAAGTGCTTTTTGCAACTGTGATAGGATTAGCTGTTGTTGACTTCATCAGGAGTGCCTCAGCACTGTCGGGAGATGTGATGGAGCAATGTCCATATCAAGACTTTAGAAGACTTAAACTCTAATGGTTGAATTAAAGACAGCTCAATGACTAACAAAGTTCTTAATTTTTCTCATCTAGTAGTTGGCCAGTGCTCATGAATTCCAGAGTGATCAAAACCCTTTATGAAATAGTTTGCCATATTGCATTACTATTACTGTTGATGAAGTCTTGATGCAGCCACCATAAAGCTTAAGAATGTTGCCTTTCAAGAACAAAGAGTGAGTCTCAGATCTTAAAAGTTATTTAGACATTTAACTCCTATTTAACTCCTATCCTTAAATCACTATCCAAATATTTTTATATCTATTTAGATATTGTTGTTATATTTGGATAGATAGGTCTAATATTTAGATACCTTTAATGTTCTGTTCCTCATAATTTTGCCAAATGGACAAAATTCCTCTGCTCTCAGCTGCTTGCATGGTGTTTGCATCTGTGTGCACACTTGGGCATACAGGTTATTGCCTTCCAGGTCTTTCCACTTCACTCCTGCTGCAAGCATGGCAGTTGATAGTCACAAGAAAATGATATACTAGTGTTTTAAAGTGGAACCATGATGGTACTCAGATGCCAGTGGTTAAAAGCAGGAATGTAAGGTTATTGCCCTCTCTTTCTGATTGAGTCAACAAACTTTCTGTTATGCCTATGTTTGACAAAAGTCTGTATTAATTCTCCAGGACTGCAAGAGAAATACAATGGAAGAGATTTCTTAGAAAGATGAAAAAGACATAATCTTTTCAAGCCTAGAAAGTGTACTAAAATAAGGGGTTGTTCTCTTGTTTTAAAGTAAAAAGTTATCAGCTACATATTTCCAGATTTTGTTTGAGATTCAATTTTATCTGGCTGTTTTGACAAACAGGACACATTAAGAGCTTTGTACAATTCTGTCTTCTATCTACTGTTGGTGACAACTCAGTTCTAAAGGGAAGGCAGCATGATTTAATCACTAGTTTGCCAGGAGAGCTCCAGCTGTGCACTTTGCTCTGAAAATGCAGTAGTTTGCAAGTACCTGCAAGTAGACAGGAATACATTTCTAAGCGTGAAACTGGTGGGTAGTGAATGCTGTCTTTAAGTGGAAAGTGGATTTGCACAAATGTCAAGTATAATGTGAACAGGAAGATGAGATAAATGGAAGGCTGTTCTAGATTGATCCTGGAAACCAATAAAAGAGTAGATGCTGCACATAAGCATAGCACAACTAAGTACAACTATCTAAGTAGTTCCAAATCCAAGTCACTGACAGGTTATTTAAGAAAAGGCTATTTGTTTGCTTTTTCCCAGATACAAATATTTTCCCTCTTCAGATGCACCTATGCTATTGTTTTTTTTGTATTCTTTTACAACTTTGAGGGAATGAGATCCTTCAAAGAAAAGAATATTTCGAACAGTTCCCAACAGCAGTCAGTGCTTCTAGAGAAGTGGCAAAGCATGCACAGCCCGTGATGAATGTCAAACAGTGGCTCTTGCCATTACTTCATTAATCAAGTGGAGGCATTCTGAAAAATGTTCTCCTTTGGCTGCAGCCATCTGTTTTTTGGCGTTAATCTGTGCCCCATGGCAGGGCTTTGTGAAGCAAAACAATGCACAGTTGGATCCGGCCCCCCCTGTTGTTGTAGCCTTGTCGTAAGGAGGAGAGCGTGGTGCAGGCCTGTATCGGCCTGATAAGGAAAAGAGGATTCAAAATGGCTATGAAGGGAATCCGTGGGAGTGAAGTGTGCAGTGTTAGACCAGGCGAGCAATGGGATACAGCAGAGACCCTTTAATGGGATCTGGAAGGTTGGGTGCCAAAGCTGCACTTCTAGAAGATATCCTCACGAAACAGTTTGACTGGGGAGTGCCGGGACTGTCCAAGGAGCCAAGGTTCAAAATGCAGTGAAGTTATTCATGCGCTAATCTGTGGCTGCTAGTCGCTTCAGGTCAGAAAAGTTGTATCTGTAGTACCCAGCAACTTTTAATCTTTACAGTTGCAGTATGAGAGTTTGCTAGGCACTTTGGTTGGAGGTGCTTTGCAGCCACTGAGACAGCCTTCATTTAGGCTCTCTGTGGTTTGTTGTTTAAATAGTGATTTCTGTTATGAGTTTAAGGTAAACACTGGAATGTGTAAGTTATCTTCATCTTTAAATATTTACCTGCAAATGGCTCTTATTAATATAGTCATTTTTATATTTAATTGCCAAAAATAATTTTTGAATAATGAGCCTTGATTCTAATTTTTGTTGTAACAGTTTTATGCCTCAACTAACTACAGAAGATTTCTTTCTCATTTTTACTGTTGGTACTGTCAGGCTTTTCATGTTTAAAACTGTAGTTTGGATTAAAACAGTGATTTCTGTCCCAAATACTAGGAGACTTTAATATAACAACATTTCTGGATAACGAGCTGTATTACACTTATGGTGATATACTGATGCACCAAAAATTACCAGTGTTGACCATTTTACACTAACTGATTCATCTAAAAAAGCTGAGATATGTTGGTGTGATGCAGAAATTCACATCCACAATGGCCTTTGAAAACAGTGTCTCGTCTTTTATAAAGTGCCACAAAAATACACAGGTGAGGGGAGTGCAATGACAGAAAAACTTCGTATAAACCTTTGTCCCTAATTGTAGCTCAGACGCTTCTTTTTTCAAGAAAAAAAAAAGTTATTTCTGTTCCTCTGTTTACATTTATACAGCAGAGCTAATTTAAAACATTTGTCTAATATTATAACAACATATGGTAATGATCTGAATAAACATCAAGTTTTGAAAAAAGACAAAAGCGGTTATCTCAGGCTTGAGGAGATAATTGCCGGAATAGGTGTAGGTGATAAAACAACATGTTCCATACAAAAAGGGTCATGTTGATCATGCAGATGTCTATAAATTCTATTAGTACACTGCTATTGATTCTGCATAAATATACCTTAATCTTAATTTTAAGATATTAAGTATTTGAGGGACACATATATATATATATTTTTAAGCAAACATTCTTGGGGAGACAGGATTGAGATTACATTGTTCTTTTTAGTTTCTTTATTTCTGAATCAATGATTTCCAAAATTTAATATTATGTCAATGGGAATTTTTTCCATAGGGTTTATTTGGGTTTCCCCTGACTGAAGCCCTTTCTTAAGGGTTATTCTTAACCCTTACTTAAGGTATATTTCTTATATATTCATACACCCATGGTTCATTTTCACACCTGTTTATCAAAACAGCAAATCTTCAATTCGTTAAAAACTACCACTGGTCACTTAAAAAGCTTGTTAAAAATAATTCAGTTCCTTGGTACTTGCCATAAGCATCTCCATTAAGCAGACTTGATCCTAATACTATCATAATTTAATGATAGATATTACCAGTCATTCTCATTGAACTAAATCAGTTCCCTGGGAGAAATCTCTATAAACTGCCCCATTTCCACGAGCTTCGTATCAGTAGGGCAGTGTTTCTGGAAGTGGGGATGTGCACTGGGGTACCCCTCGAGGAAGCTGCCGTGAGCAATGCAAAGGGACAGCCCCGAGGAAGAGCCTGGGGGAGGCTCGGGTCCGGGCACCGAACAATGGCAAGAAAATTTGGTCTGGGCATCCCGGGCAGCAGGAACACAGAGAAGCACTGGCTGCAAGCCTAAGTGCGAGGGTCTTCGGTTTTAGGCTGTGGGGAAGAGCAGAGAAGAGAGGGTATACTTGAGCACGGTACACAGTTAAACTCGCATGTTAAAGTTAGCATGAACCCTTGCAATCAGCTGTGCAGTAGCAACATATTCTTGTGTTACTAGACTGCGTCCATCTACTCTAATCACCTCTGCACCTTAAGCATTTATTTTGGTATTGTAGATCTTGCTAATTTTGTAACCCAACTTTTAGAACAGGATGTAGTCTTACTTAAAAACTTTGGGTGAGGTAAATAATCAAATTAGTTCTTTTTAAGAACATTCATGTAGCTCAGGACACTTAAATACCTACGAGTATATATAATACAAGGCATGAGTACAACATGCATGTTGAAGCTCAGGATATAAACATTAAGGTTATTCTCTGAGGAAATTTAAAAAATGCATACTTTTAATAAAGATATTTCATCTTATTTACAAAATATATGTATTATTATAGACTAAGCAGATATAAAATGTCAGACTTAAATATTCAGCAGTTACTGAAATAGCTTTCTTCTCACCAAATGTTAAACAACACCACTTTTTTTTAACTCTGAGATAAAAATCAGTTTCTAAAATGTTGACACATTTTTTTCAGTAGTTACACATCCACAGAACAAGTGTGGGAAATTCTAGCCCCATCATTTTAATGCAACGTAAAACTGTGAAGGTGCGTGCTATATGTTTGCTCTGTTAAGCCATGAATTTGGTACTTAGGAGAGTCACTGAACAGAAAGACTTGGAAACTTATGTTCTTTCTTTGACCATTAGAAAGATAAAAATCTGAAAGTAGTGTGTTTCAGCCTCTTGGGTGCTCCTGGGTTTCTTTGGTGCAACTACACGTAAATCTATGCCTCCCCAAGAGTTGTTAGCGTCAGTGTATGTTGTTAGAGGAGAAAAACATGATAATGCTATTGTGTATGGAAGTGTAGTACTTTTTGTGTTTTAAATCAGTGTGTTATTTAGACCTCCTTGCAAATGAGGTAGGATTATGAAAACATCAATGAATGTTTTCCATAATATTTGTGGAACTAGATTTGAAATTATTTTCTATTTTCATTCAAATGAAAAAATGTCTTCCACTGAAGGAAGAAACTTGTGGTTTCAGTGAAGATAGTGGCTTCTTGCTGCTCACTTCAGTAAAGAAGACGTAGTGATCGAAATTCCAAGCATCAGTTCCCTTTGTTTCTGAATATTCTTAAGAGAAATACATATAAATTTTCAAGAATGATGGAAATGAAAAGTATTTCTAGTTATTTCAGTACCAGCCAAACTAACTATATTCTGTGAAAGTCTGTTTTTGAATGTTTGTAGTAGTAAAAAAAACTTCAATATTTATATTAAGTATAATTACTAGTGTGTGTTCCCTGTGTGTGTATATTTATATACATAAATTGTAATATTTATATATATAAATTGTGTTTGCAAGTACATGAAATATAGCATGTTCTAGGCAGAAAAAATATTGTTATTAGGTCCTAAAAATCAGAGTTTTATTTGAAATACTAACATTTTGCTGGACTTTCTTCTTAGTTCAGCTATAGATGCTTTGCTAATGATGTTGTAGCATCACACAGCCAGTAGCAAAACTTCTCCTTTTCCAGATGCAGCAGATTTACTTTGCACCATTAAAATATGGGCATTGCACAGCTTTGCCTGAGACCTTAACTGCTAAGTGTGGTTGGTAGATATCCAGGGCTTCATTCATCAAGCCTGGAGAACAAGTTCATCAATCTAATCCTGTGGTGACTCCTCAGGTTCACAAGATGATTAGGTCTCTGCTGTGAAAAGCCCAAGTGGCAACATCGTAGGTCTCCGTTGCCTTCCCTAACACGTTCCCAGGCCACCTGCTGTAGTGGGAAGTCTGGAACAAGCAATAGGGAGACTTGCCCAACTAGTACTTTACCTGAGCATTTCTTTTATTTGCAGGATGTTCCACGTGTTCTGATATTTCACTCATTGAAAATGATATATATAGCCTCATCAGACTTGATATAGTTTCACATTTGTGTCTCATCTTAAATAACTTATTCTAAATTAATAAACTTTTTCTGGTTTTCTGTTCATTAATGCATCTTATTATGAATTCCCCAGACTAGAGAGAAGGAGAAGGTATTTCAAAGTATTTGCAAAATGTTTTACAGATGATAGAAAATATTAAATATAGTTATAGTAATACATCTTAGTATTTGCTGTTGAGCTCTTTTAACACACTTAGGGAATAATTGAGCTTTACATAGACAAAATAATGTCCTTTCCTTCTATGCTCTTAGGGACAGATAGCAGTCTGAATGTCACTGATGCATTTAGAATAAACTATATAGCATTTGAGATATCTTCATAGTTTATGTAGATTATTGTCACTTTGAGAAAATGTCTTATAATTTAAAATATCCCCTGTCACAGATTAGTAGTTTATATCTTGGTTTTGGCATTTAATTTTTATGTATATCTGTATAGCGTAGAAGAGAATGTTGTTGGAATAAAAGCTTCTTGCATGTTAATATTTATTATTATTTTTGTTTAATATAATAATAATTAATTATTATTTATGTACATATTTATAAATACATCCTTAGTAAAAGCATTTCCCAAAGTTGTTTCTTTTTTTCCCCTAAACCTTTCTGTGCCACTTGACAGTCTCTGATCTGTAGGATGAGTGACCAAATTTTTTAAAAGACAAAACTGGAACTCCTGCCATGTGTGAGGACATTAAAGACAAGTTTAGAGGAACTGAGGGAGGTGTGCTTCAGAGCAGTGGAGGTGAGGAAGAAGTCTTTCCTCTCTCCCCCTCCTGCAAGCTGTTGTCCTCACTTTCAAAAGAAAACTGGGACAAATTAGCATAGAGGGAAGAGAGCAATAAAGCAGAAAACAATAGTAAGTCCAAAATATCCCAGTTTCTTCTTTTCTGCTTCTGTAGAAGTAGGCCTGCTTCCGCTTTTGCTAATTTTTTTCTTCCACTGTGAACCTCATAGTATGTCCTTGTCTTGTATCTCTTTGCTTTTATAGTATTTCTTCCTCTTGGCTGTTGTTATATTTAATGTATTAAATATTGGATCTTGTTATTTATATTTGTTCCAGATAGGATTCTTGTCTTTTGGGTTTCACTCATTTTACCTTATTCCTGCTTCTCTTCTCACTCTATTCCCTCACTCTAACCACCTCCTTTGCTCCATGCCAAAATACCATCTTCATCCTCTACACCTCACCTGTGATTTCCGTGGTAGAGGAGTTTTTCTCTTCCTTGCCTCCATTTCACTTCCCAGAGCAGGAGTTGCCATTTCATCCAGGCGGGAACCACAGCTCCGTTACCCGCAGCTGCCTGCTGCCGCATCCCAGCGCTCACGGGAGCAGCGTCGTCGCTGTTCATCCTGCACTGCCTTGTGTTGGGGCAAGTGCCCCCTCCTTGGGTGGCTAACGCTGCTTTAGGGACACAACTGGCTGGACAACTCTTTGGGGACAAAGTGGTCATGATTGGGATTCATGGAAGGATATGATGGGTTGCATTAGGTGAAGCTGCAATAGTAGGCTTAGAGATCAGTGAGGGAGATTTAGGTTAGATATTAGAAAGATCTTGCTAATGGTAATGATCATGAAATGCTGGAACAGATTTGCTGGAGGAGGCTGTAGGAAATCTGTCACTGGTAGATTTAAGAACGGACTGGACAAACGTGACAGGAATGATTTAGGGGCAGCTCAACCTCAGCACAGGGGAAGCTGACAGACCAGGTGACCCTATCTCCTTTGGCACCATGATTCTGTGAAATATCTGCACCCATCTTCAGCTCTTCGGCTGCCCAAAGAGGTCTGTGGCTAGCTAAAACCTTTTAAGACTGGCTTTGAAAGACCAGAATAAGACACCCGTTTTGTAAAAATGGCAGATGGGACCTTACAGCAAGCTAGACAGTTGGTTGCACCAGTACAGGATACCAATTTCAAGATCTAATTGAAATATAACAAGGGCTTACTGGGAGATAAGAAAGTAAGCATCTATATTTCTTTGGCATTCCCCTTCCTAAATGCCTGCAAATCCTTTTTTTCTTCTGAATATTCTCCCTTCCCCCACATTTTCTTGCCTACTGAAGTTAGAATTAGCATGCCCCAGACAATCAGATTTTAAATCAAGATAGCTTTTTCAGTGCATTTTTTTCAGCTTTACTTAGGACTTTGTTTCTAAGTATTTTGAACCTCTTTTTTTAAGAAATACTGTCTGATTTATGAGGATCATTGTCCTGGGTTTCTGTGTCAGAGATTCGAGAGTGAGAGCAATAGTATTGCATTTTCAGGATGCCAAATGTGTGCACTTTGATCTGGTGGTACAGCATGCCTCAGGGAGTAAGCTGAATCTTGATTTCTTTAATCAGTCATCCACTATCAGGTACCAGTGCCCTGATTAGGCAGGCTGAAAAACAGGGAACAAACACATCATGGGTTGGATGTGGAAACATTTGTGAGGAGGCTGTTGGCATCACTGACATCCTCCATGCTCATTTTATGGTAATATTTTTGTGCTAGTAAATCCCTTTAATGCATACTGTAACAATAACAGGTACCTCCATGCAGTAAATGACTACACATGTATTGATGAGTTTTGGAAATGTTTCTCCCCTGCAAGTTTAATACTTTGTTGCAGAATGGAAAATGAAAAAAATATCCATATATTGAAAGTTGACCTCTAACAAATGTGAGACCACTTAGTGTGGTTGTGTCTTCTTAACATTCCTTGCATTCTCTGACCCAAACCCACTGTTAGCACTTGTTGCAGTGTTAAAGCAGCTTTGTAGTAGCACCTACTAATGCTCACTCTATCTAGTGACATACATGAGACTAAATGGCCTTTCTGAACTTTAATAAGCATTTCCTTGTCAGTCACACCAAAGATACTTGCCTGGAGTCTAAAGACTATCTAATTCTTTGCTCACTCTAGCTACTATGAGTTCTCCTGAAATCTTTTCAGAAATACAGACATTATATTCTCAATCTTTTCTATGTTTTTCATTGACTATTTAGCCATAAAGAATGAAATTGTCTCTGGCTGTTGCATTGGAGAGGAACACTTGTAAAGTCTGCTTTGGGATAGCTGCAGGGTGTGGGGATGTACACAGGTTCAGGATCTGGCCTTCACTACCGCGGCCCACAGTGTCGAGGTATTCAGCCTCATGAGATGCACAGCAGCAAGCTGGGTGGATAGTATCACGTCAAAATTTTGGTGAGTTAACCAGGTTCATTAATGTTATTTTTTCAAGACAACAAAGAAAGTAAGCAAATCTCTCCCAAATGAAGCATGTGTTAGAGATCACAGTTTAGATGCCTGTATTCCTGACTTCTACTAGGTTTTTGTCTATTTCCATATACAGTCTCTAAAGAAATAAAAAGCAATGAAAGGAAATCTTCAGTGATCACAAATTTTAAGTGGTCACTAATATACGCTTAGGATTTGATTTTGCCTAGTCCTGAGCACCGGCAAGAGGTGCTGAGCACCCTGAGCTTTCATTCAGAGCAGTAGGACTGAAGTATGCTTAGCATTTCATGACAATGAACACTGTGAGTGTAGTTTATAAACCTGTGTATATAAGATAAATATTTGTTATTGTATTTGACCTTGAAGATGGGGCTGGTCTGATAGGGTTAAGGTCAATGAGTGTATTATTTTTAGACAAGATACGAAGTACTTGGATGGCTCTGCTTTATTTTAGTGTGTTAACATCTGGCAGTGTTCTGTGTTCCATATGCTGCTGATTGTCCTGATACATTCATCTTCAGTGATTATCAAAAAGATTTCAGTGCTCTGGAGGTGATCACACATTTGAGAAGACAAATACGTGAAGATAAGTGGAAAAGCTGCATGTAGGTTTTTGTATATATGAGTGATATTTGGGTAATCTTGGCAATTACCCTATTAATTTAGAAAAGAAATATTTTTAAAATTGATTTAATTAGCTAATGTCTGTAAGTGCTGTAAGGATGAAAAATGGCATATTAGAGTTCAGTATTGTTATCACAATAGATGCAGAGAGCATTACTCCTTGGAAATCTGATTGTGCCCTTTTTTAGTTCTAAATGTTGCAAATTCTTGCTTATTTCTACTAATGATGGGTAGTGAAAAGAGTTTTTAGATTTGCACACTTTTGCTATGTCTTATTTTTGTTATAACATTTTTGGAGAGTGGTGTGCTGAGTTAAAATATGCTATCTGGTCTAGCAAATTCTGAAATCTGAGACTAAATATATATAGGAAGTGCTAAGGTGTTTTTTTTTTTTTTTTTTTCCAAATTAGGTTACTTTGGGGAATACCTCATTATAAATAACTGCTGCAGTGAATTTAAATAATTTTGGAACTCTGATATTGGGCCTGGTTAACTGGTTTCTCTACAATGGCCTGTGACTCCATTCGCTTAAGAATACAACTCTTTGCATATAAACAAAGATAGTAATACAAATGGGAACAAATTGTCTCAGCTATGAGCAAGCAGGTTATTCGGGGTAGGGGTACCGGGAAAGACATGGGGAGTGATGCTGTGCCTGGGGTTATAGATTTAATGAGAGTACTATGGAAATTATCAGGAAAATAACAGACAAAGAGACAAGGGGTTTTTATGGTAAGGAGGGGGTAGGAAAACCATAAACAATATGAAGCAGGAAAGCAGGAGAGAAAGGCCTAGTACTTGTAGCTTGTTGCTCTTTGACACTGCATTTTCTTTGGATGATCTTTGGTCTATGAAAGTTTAGTCGTGCTTGTGTTACTTCATTGCCAAAATCATACTTATAACTATCAGCTGATTTTTTTTTCTTTTTCTTATACCATGCTTTTCTTTTTTTCTACATGGATAATATTTTCTCCGGTGGCTATAAGTTATTATTTTGATTCTGTGCTGCTTTGTCCTTACATGCTAGTAGCTGGAAGAATGTACCCCAAAGGGAGAAAGGCTTAAGTGTTTCACAGAGATTTTGCCACAGCAAAGCAGGTATTTCCTTTTACAGTATCACCTCCTTTTCTGGAAATCCCCAGAGTCTACCAAGATCAGAATGAATGGTGAAGCAAAAACAAACAAACAAAAAAAACAAACCTAAGTAAGATGTCTGTCAACCTTGCACCTCTCTTGTTGCTCTTGCCCCAGCCAGCTCTTAGAGGCCTTAGAGGCTCTAGGATAGCCCCACCATGTGAAGGGCTTCCTGCAAAGAATAATTCAAATCAGAAAACAGCCATAAGGCTCAAAGCCTGGATAGATGACACTTCTTCCCACACCTCTTGTAAGACACTTCGTTTCTCCCCCACTCTGTGGTAACAGGGAAGGGCATCATGGCATCAGCTGTGGCCATGACTCTCCCGGTGAACCCTGGGACCACAATCTGTCCCCACAACACTGCGGGGGATGTCTGGCCAAGATAGACATCAGGAAAGCAGCAGGAAGGCTAAGGTGGCAGTTTGCCACAAAACAGACTTGGAACATAGAGAACAAGCCAAAGTAGCAATGCTGCTACTCAATATTTCTCTCTTAATTGAATATACATCATTAAAAAAAAAAAAAAAAAGCAGCAAATCTCTTAGGGCACATAACATATCCATATCCACCGTTCAGATAAAACTTGTTTTATTTCATCATGCACAAATTTGTTTAGATCTCAGTGGTGACCACTCTTCCTGTTGCCAATATCTATTAATGATAATTACTTTGAATACTCTACTCACTCAGTGATAGCATCACATCATGGTGAGGAAGATTGTGATCGTATCTAAACCTATTCTGTTTAACTCTGACACTCCTTCTGTTATAGCGGGCCCCGATAAGATCATGCCTGTTAGGATCAGACATTAGTTGGAATCAATATTTGAAAATGTGCCTGTTTTTGCTTAATAGCAAAGTTAGTGTGAGGGTCAGAGTGAGATCATTTGTTGGATGAGATTGTACAGCTTCATCTTGTAATGGAAATGTGTTCTTTGCTTCAGCTGCTGTGAAAAGTAAAAACAAGGACTCTTTGAAAACTGTACTGCTTTGCTCACAATCACTGTATAAGGAAGATACAATCATTATTATGATATTGAACATCTGTACTGCTGCAGCATGTTGAGGTTCTAGTCAGGAACTGGTGCTCCTTTGTGCTAGACTCTGTCTGAACCTGATATTAAAAAGACAGCTGCTAGCCTCAGCTAGCTGAGGCTCTGGTTTTAGACCAGACATGGATACAATGGCGACAAGCAAGTGTGGGAGGCAAAAGCTAAAACTGAGATAATTAAGATTAGTGTAATAAACAACAGTTACATCACACTAAAGCAGGAGACGTGAGCTTTATAGAGATAGTGAATGAAAAATGCAGTGACTTTGCAGATGTTTTCAGGGAATTCTTCCTATGTGCATTAATCTAGTGGAAGAAGATATAAATAAATTGGAGGCATTTATTTAGACAGGAATTTTGAAGCTGAACAGCTGATAAAGAAAAAATATAATCTAGATCAGTGATGGTGAACCTTTTTAGTGACTAGTGCCAAATTTATTTTAAAAAGCCCAGAAGCTCATGTGCTGCCAACACAAATCTCCCAGTGCCAAACTTAGCACCCGTGCCAGCAGTTCACCATTACTGGTGGAGATGAACAGTCAGAAAACACTAAGCACCATAGTGCTGTTTCACTGAAAAATATGGTTACTGTTATTTGTCGGGCCTTTCAGTTTTTGGTAGAAGAGACCAAAACAGTGCCCCGTGGGTATTTCTGTGGGATGCAGGAGGGCTGCAGTGTCAGTTTTTCTTTCCTTGCAAACATTAATTTTTACTGTCTTGTAAAAAATGAAGCCCAGAAAATGAATTGAGAAATAAAGAGTAAATAGAGGTAGAACTCATTAGTTTGATCATTTGACTACAGAATATGGATGACACTAGTTCTTCAACTGAAATTGGCCTTGAAGAGACTCGTACATAGCTTTCCCAATCCCAGGTAAGTACCTTGACCACTGGACTGTTTTGGAAAGGATGACTCTGCAAGATATTTTAATGATCTCGTACTCATTTCAATGTAGCTTACAAATTAATTTGGAAATTTACATTTTTTATGAAAGAATTCTTGTTTATGCCCAGCTCTTCATTTAGATGATTGCTAATTGCCCATTGAATGATGTGCTAAGACCTAGATTCTGTTTACTGATCATTTCAATTTCAGTAATACCACTCATCACCTCTTCTTTGTGGTCTGACTTGTATTTCTGTTGCCATAATATGGTTCACAATTTGATTACAGCTCCTCACATTTAACACACCAATCACTAAAATTATGGCACTGTTTTCTGAAAGAGATTAAAGTGTGCATGAAAGACAGTAGTGATAGTTTTTAGACAGAAAATTTCTGATATGGAATAAAATAAATATACGGGCATGTGCCCTTATTAAAAAAAATATGTATATATATATGTATATATAAACATTTGCCTATACACACACACACATTTACATATGCATATATATATATGCCATTAGCAGTATCACATATGTGCCAATTGGTACTTATGAAGAAGTTTAACTGTAATTTATGCTTCTTCAAATGCCAAAGTAAGTGGAATGACAAATGAATAAAAAGCCTGATCATTGCAATAGTGTTAACAGTAAAAGTATGACTTAATTCAGTAGCACCATATTGCCTCTCAATTCAATTAAATGACGTTGCTTACTTTTTAATATTATCATATATGAAAAGAAAAATACTGTAAATTGAAACTAACCCCCCCCCCGAATGTCTCTTGTCAAAGTGGATTTATATAGGTGAAATTCTTTCCCTTTAATATGTGGATAAGGATATTTGAACAGTATTTTGCTCATGAAAATGAGGAGTTTTCATTGAACAATACATATTTTTAGGTATAGTTTGAATAATGAAGATGTAGATTTCATTTTGCTTTTTATTTCAGTTTTAACAAATAGCAGGAGGAGTAGAGGCATTTCTAAATAATTCCTGGAAAAATGGGATAAAAATTATCTTTGAATGAAACATGTCAAGGTTTTAGATGTCGGTGTCACTGCACAGGGTAGAATTTTTAAAAGACCCATTTATGTCAATTTCCCCAACTCATATAAAAGTATTTTAGTTATTTGGAGCATCCCAAAAGTGTTCCTTTATGATCCCGACAATAGAAATACCCATAATTAAACCAACATTAGAGTATTTATATACAAAATAGGTGGTTTTCCGTATATGTGTTTCCACAATGTGACCTTCATTAAGCTAATGACACAATTTGTCCATTAATATCACTGAAAAACAATGTACTAGTAGAATTTTGAAGCCGTAATCTTTAAATGTTGATTTCTTTAAAATGTAGACTTTGTGAATAACTCTCATACTCACTATTTCTTTCTTTGTTGTCTTAATTCTGAAATATGGAATAGTTTCAAATTCATCGTATTTCAACAATTTTCATTTGTCCTTTTTTATTTCAAAAGTATTTGTCCTGTATTTTTATTATTTATTTCAAAAGTATTTGTCCTGTATTTTTGGCCAAAATATGCCATGTGTATGCCAGGACAAAATATTCCAAGTGCTCAAGTGGGATAAAATAGGAGGCTCTCTCTTTCCTGTTCTGAAACCACAATGAGTCTAAATTTGGACACATTGTAGAGTAGAGCTAGTGCTCTGCATTTTTCTGCCTTACTCTCAGATATGTATAAAACAAGAATGTTATTCAGACAGTTGGACATGTCTGAAGAAATAAGGTGTTTTTGCCATGGCTATCCCTCTTCCTCCCTAAGTAAAGAATGGTGAAGAGCCATAATTTTACCTTTATAATAACAAGCTATTCCACTTTCTCTGCTCTTCATTAGCCAGCATTTTTGGCTACACGCGTTATGTTTAAGACCTTTTGTTAAACTTGTGTGTCAGCAGTCAGAGCTTCACTTTAAACCTGGGTGTGAAACAATTTGACTGAAAAACAATAAGGGAAGATTAAAGAAAAGTATACCTGGATAAATAATGTAAAATAGTGTTTTAGAATATTTATTCGAATTCTAGGAGTTTATTTGATTTGACTTTATTTGTTTATTTATTTGGTTTGTGCTCCTTGCCCCAAGGAGCTTTTGCTATCCAAGCTAGCTTATTAAATGTCATAAAACAGATGATCATGCTGTTGTTACTGTAACGTCTGAATCAAGATTGCTGAAGTACAATAAGAGGAAGTCCTTGCCTGAAAGAATTTACAGGCCCAAGAAAGAACACAGGCAAAGAATGGGAGAAAGAGTATAATTTGATCACCACTTTTTAAGTGGGAGATCAAGCACACAAAGATTAATGGAGCTGCTTGACAGCACTCTGAATGTCTCAGGTTTCCTACAGGTTAGACCAATGCCTGTGTTACAAGATTATCCCTCTGAATGATTAGCAGACACTCAAAGTGTTGTACATTAGTGACCTATGAGATAAACAATTTTTTATAAACTCGTCATGTAAAAATTGTGATTGAAAGTGGGCTTGTAGGAATCAGTCTGTTTGCAAACAATTCATGATAGAAAAAATGACTAAACTTTTAATGAATATTATATGCAGATACTAATTGTAAAGAAAATGTAAACACAAAGCAATGCTCCTTTGAATGCATTGAAAAATGAACATGAAAAACAGACAAAAATAAGGAGACTCTTGTAGAAGTCCAGTCAGCTGCTATTCTGCAACACATTCCCATCCTTTTGTAACTGATGCATTAAAATTAGAACATAAAGGTATTTTAAAAATTCCAGATTGGTAAAGAGAGGGATCACTTATTATGTAAAGGCATGATGAAACCAACTGATAACACACTGGTGAACATAGTCTGGATTATGTCTTTGAAAAAGAGAAAATGCTTGATGATGGTCTAGCAGCACTATGCTTCCAATAGGCCAGTCAGTCAAATGCAAATACAGTCTATAATAAAAAGAGCTGGTTGACATAGTAATTGGGAAATGAATGTTATTTGTAGCTCCATATTTCTGTCTTTAGGAGTCTAAGAACTAGGAGGTTGGTATTGATAAGAGGGTTTGTGTATAAATCCTTTGTAATGAGGCTGTGCCTCTTCACTCATTTGTATTAATTTTAACTTTAGATATGAACATCATTTTCTGAAAGGGGTGACAACTAAAATAACTAATTTCACAAATGTCATACAAAAAATTCTCACATTTTAGAAAAAAAAAATTCCTATTTTCTTTTTTTGTGGCAGGGGGAGGTAGGGGCTTTATATAGGAAGCAGCCTTCACGTCATGGCATGCACTACAGCTTATAGCTGTATTTGTGCAGGTACTGGTAAGGATGAGTCCTGGTCTGGATGAAGGAAACCATAATGTAGGAGAACTACTATCTGTAATGTATAGTTCAAGGGGTACAAATGTCCTTGTTGTCCTTAATTCAGGTGAAAAACATGCTTTCCAGATGCCTTGCATTCTGCATCAACTCCAATCATTGATATTTTCCCCCAAAATTACATAATTTGTTCATTTTTTTATTGGCATATTTGGGTGATTAATAAACATATTTGGCAGCTTCTGCTGGTCCATATCATCATGGAGATCCTCATATCTGACATCTTGTTCACATTGTTAATTCTGAATATTTCTGTCAGAGAACCTGATAATGCAGGACTGTAGGATCTTACATGGGAGATACTCCAGTACTGAACATTGTAGAAGAGGTAAAACTCTGTCAGTGGTTTTGATTGCCTCCTTTTAACTACTTGGTCCACAACACAACTCCCCTTTTCCTGCAGCTTCATTTCCATTTACATGGATTTCCTTAAGTTTTACCTTTCCCTTTCCCCATCTCTTGATATTTGTCTCTTTTTTCCATTTCTAGCACTTTCCCCTTAGCATTTCACCTCACCTTTCCAATCTCTCCCTGTCAACACTTTTCATCCTGTCACTAAATTTGTTGCTTCTTCATTCTACCCTCCCAGTTTCTTTATTTTCTTCTTCCCGTTGTCTCAACAGTCATGCTCCTTTCTCCTTTCTCTAATTTCTCTGTCCTTATTCTTACTGACTTTCAAGACGGTCTTCAGTGCTCAGGACCTTGCACTTCCGTAATTTCAAGTTCCACCCAATACACATTCTTTAGAATACATTGACTAGAAATAGCTTTTGGTGCAGATTTTAAGCAGAAAAGAATGAATGGTAATTTTGTGGGAAATTCTCTGTTCACAACAGTACACTCATTGCCACAACTAGTTGTAGGGCTGATTTTAAAAGGGTCTGTATGCTTTTATCACTATTACCCTGCTAGTTATATAGATGTAATCACCTCTTGTCTTTGGGCATTAGGTGCATACTACAGAGAGCAAGAGGGAATCTCTTAACTCTGCCCCTGTCCAAGTTTAACATTACACAATTAGTCCGGTGTATTATGGGATTACTGTGCCATCTTCTGCTTAAGCATCAGGCATGGGTACTATGAGAGGCAAGATAGCAGGCTTGATGGGCCAGTGAACTGATCTTGCACAGTAAATCCTATGCTTCTGTGATATGTTGACAGACTCTTACCTTAAACAGTGCTAGCAGGTACTGCTGTAATAAAAACAAACTGGCTGATGCACTACTTCTGAGATTTTCCATAAACCCAGCATAGATGGTAATGAATAAATAATCTCCTCCTAAATTTCATACAGTAACTGAGCTTACCCCAGGCAGGATGTGCCACTGTAGATCAGTATTTGAAATAAGTGAGAATTCCATATTGCTGGTTGTGCAATGTGAGGAAAAGTTTGTCACTCCCCATGCCATGTATTTATGAGGTGTTGAGGGCTTAGATCTCTCGTCTTTACATATCTTTGCTCATGCTAAGTCTCTCACACTAGAAGCTAACAAAAATTTTTTGGAGGAAAATAAGATAACAGGGAAGACATGAAAAATATTAGTTAAATTAATAAAATAATCCCACTTCCCTGATCTTATGTGCAGAAAGAAAAGAAGAAATTGAATTGAAAATGCATTAGGTAATGCCTGATCTAGGAATTAATCTGCTTACTTACACACAGCAGAGATACAAATTCTCTTGAGATAGCTAACTTAGTTTCTGATGTTGTATAATCCATGTTTACACAAGCATACTTAAATTGCACTGAATTGTAAAGAGAAAAGATTCCTATGTAAAATGAAGCAGAGATGGAAAGCAGAATGAGAAAAAAAATCTTTTCTTTTTTTTATCATGCAGTAGTCTTCTCTTTCTCACCATTCAAAGGAGCACATTAAAAGAGATATGTTACCTCTGAAATGAACTGGGAAAAAGGTCCTCATTTTAGTTGAATCTCCTTAGTACAGGAGATTTTAGCGTTTAGCTACATTTTGGGCTGAGTGAATGATGCTGCAGGAATACTTAAAGTTGTTGTTGTTTCAGTCTCCATGGAAATAAAAATGCTGGAATCATACTTTCCATCTTTTCTGATTTTCTTTTTTAATACATTTGATTTGAATAGAGCACTTCATTCCTTTGCAGCTGAATCATCCATTAGGCATTTGTCTTACTGACAAATGAATGTCCTGTTGTCATAGGCTAGCTCCTGTGTGCTAGGAAATTGTATGCTGTTTAAGTCCTCAAGACAGAGATGGTCATCTCATCACTTGTGGTGATCTAGGAATTTGTAGGTAATGTTAAGATGACTCTTGGTTTACTTGAAACTGAAGGTGTCAGCCATCTTTGTTTCCTTCATTCTATAACTGCAAATGAATTTAAGAAATATTTGAATTTTGAGAGGTTTTAGAATTAGAAACCCATCTCATAGTGAATCCCAAAAGAGTTTTTCAGATTTCCAGATTTAAGAAAATACCTCAGAGAAAAAGAATATAGATCATTTGAGAACAATTATTCAACAAATTTCTCAAAAGTATTAAGTTTGATCATAGCTACCGTGTCTATGATCAATAGAGAGCTGAGCTAACTGTACCCTTAATAGCAAGTCTAAATGGATGGAAACGGGACGTGAAGTCCTGAAAGGTGGTGTTTGGAAGGGCCAGTTGTCTTTCAGTTGGTAGGTGCTGGACGCCCTTTTCCATTGTGTATTGTCATTAGTTCATTAAGGATGAAGTAGAAGAGCTCTCTGAATGCCTTGGAGAACAAAACAATGATTTGAAAATTCAATCAGAAAGCTCAGTATTGCTTTTCAAGCTATGGTTGAGTAGTACCTTGACCAAAATATTTAAAAACCAAAATGCAGGAGAAAAATCTGATAATAGATGGGTCTTTAGTCTAGCTGACCAAGGCACATGTTCAGTGGCCTCTGGGGTCCGGGAGAGGAGGCTAGAAGATCATAAGGAACATTCTGGTTTTGTGATCTAGGAATCTGAAGTCATGTACTAGGCAAACTCAACTCCAGCAGTGCTCAACACTGCAAGCTTGTATGTACTGTGATAGTTCCAATCAATACAAAGTTTTCACATCAAAGGGATTACTTTAAGGGCATATAATTAAACATTTATTTAAGCAATTGCAGAGGTGGGAAATAAAATATATTGTCTGGTTGAGAACTGAAGATAAATTGTAATCTCCATGAATTTAGAATGTTAGATCTTTAGTGGTGATATATAAACTTACCATTTTCTTAAATTTTGCCATCAAATTTGCCATTTTCTTAAATTTCACTTCTGTTTTAAATTTAATGCAAAATATGTAGCCAACAACAACCAAATACCCCCCCCCAAAAAAAAAAAAAAGAAGAGAGAGTGGAAAAAGATAGTGCTAGTGATGTTTGTGATATTTATTTCCAAAGGTATGGAAGCTTCTAAGCCTTGGGGCCTTGCAACCCTTTTAAGCGCATCGGTGAATGAATCAAGCTTCATTCGATATTACTTGTGTATGATTACACATAAAAATGTTTAGGCCTTGTAAAGGTTAAGACTTTTAATGCAGCAATAACTTAGTAAAACGTGTCTGTTATTGTATTTAGGGGTTTAAATAGTGCTATAATAAAATATGTACTCACAAGAAGAAAAATCTAGTATAAAGTGAGACATTGCCAAGATAACTCTCCTATGAAATCCTTACATTGTGTGGATCCTGATTTTTAGTATTTTTTTAATTTATTCTTTTTATTTAGTTCCTCATACTTTTCATTGTTTCCTTTATATTTAATTTTTCAGTCTCAAAAATAAAGAAAAAGAAAAGAAAGTTTGTAATTTAGGGGTTTTATAGCAATGACATTCTCCCTCTGGAGACTTCCTGCCCCCCATAATACGTAATGCCAGAGGTAGTACTTGATTTTGTCCACTAAGCAATATTTCCCTTGTCAGAGACAATTTTCAATCCTTACCTCTTTATGTTTTCTTAATAACTTACTGTTATTTTAGAAAATGATCACATTCTTTCATAAGTTAATAAAAAATATTTTTGAAATATTTTTATTTTACCAGCAATTTCACATTGTAGCAAGAAAAGACACATGGAAGCTGAAGCCCACAAAGAGATTTTCTTAGGAGGTTGTGAATGCTTTGAATACTATGGAACTAGAATAGAAGGAGAGGTACCACCAACATAATATTGATATATTTGTTTTTTATTAAACCCTCCATGTTGCGTTATAGCAATTTCTTCATAAACACTTTTTTAGATATTTAAAAATTAGATATCCATTAACATGCACTTCAGCAACTGTAAGTGCTATAGCAGCTGTATTTATGACTGAAGCGTTTCTATTTCTTTCATAAGGTGGAGAGGTGGAAGTTTAACATGGAGGGGTAAGGTGAAATCTGAATCTTCTCTCTTTCAGTGTAGCAAAATCTCAGCATAGCAGTTTCTCAGTGAAAACAAATGTGAGGTTCTTCTCAGTTTGTAGGTGTTCCTTGTATTTCTGTGACCTTTTTCATTGCTGTGAATTCCCCACTTAGCAGGTAAAGTCAGGAAAGAGAAGAGAAAGGAGTTATAAAAAGCCTGAATTTCCCACCAAATTGGAACCCTTTTTCTTTCTCCCAACCAGCATTTCCTCAATGAAAATCTTTTCAAGCTGCCACACCATCTGGACTCAGCAAGAGTTAGCAAAGTCTGCATAGGCTTCTCATGACAGAGAACTCACAAATTCTGCTCATCTGACTTAGGGTCCTAAGCATGAAGAAAATCCCTTTCCTGCAAGTACCAAGAGGACTGTGTGTGGAGGAGGTTGTTTCTGTGCCATATCATGCAGATCTGTTTTTTATTCAAACTCCTCTATTATTATGATATCAGATTGACACTTTTTAGGATTATGAAGCCTGAAATGCTTCATTATGTTATAAATACTAGTATTTTAGTAACATCATATTGAATGTTAATAATCAAGAAGCTAGTGTGCACCCAGGCTCAAAAAAGCTATTCGGCTCTGCTGTGCTGACAAGGAAAACAGAAGCAGCAAGGTAACCAGTAAGAAATATTACGTATCTATAGAGAGAGAAAAAGAGTGGAACTTGGTGGCATACTACAGCTCTATGCACCTATCTGTTTCTATGCTATGGCAAATAGTTATGAGAAACATCTGTATTAAAACAGATGTTTTTCATAAACTGTTAAAATTTACCTTCATTTAGTTTTCTACAGAAGCAGCTTGAGGTCATGTTTAAACATTTTAGTATGATCTATATTGAATTTATAATTTTTCAGTGGATATTGACTTTACATGTAAGCAAAGATGAGATAGGCACTATCAGAAAATTAACCTAAAATTAAAACTTTATAGTGAACTGTTTGTTTGTGCATTTTTTAGAAGAAATGTAATATTAATCATCAGGAATTTTTAAACCAAGGCCAAGTTAGGGGAAGGTATGGTACCATACATTAAAAGACTGATGATCACACAACTGAACTTTTGCTGGCACATACTTAATCACTTAAATCATGATGCATGTTGTACTTTGGAGAATAATTTCAGACATGAAATGGGCCTGCTCTCTTATAATGTGGGCTACTGTTTGAAGTTTGGGCCCTTTTCCAGCATAAAAATACAGGAGGGATTAACGGAATAATGCAATGTTATTATAAGTATTTATCAGTGGTGGTTTGATGAGTTAGAAAAGTGACACCAACCATTCTATTCCTAAAATAGCTTCAATTTGTGGGTTTAACTCCCCACTGAACCATGAGGATTTTAGATTGCATGCCCTGAGACACAGAGGAAACAGAGGTGAGCTCAAAATTAGTTTGACAATTCTTTTACACTTGTAAGCTGTTGAAGCAGGCCACTTTTGTTCCTACATGCACAGCAAAGTGACCTCCATTGAGAACAATGCGGATTCTGCATTCATGAGATTCAAATCCTCAAACTTAACGGACAAGACCCCATGAGGCTTGATGTATTAACATTGAATGTATTGTTTTGAATAGAATTATAAAAGTGTAACATCAGTCTGGTTGTTGGTGTTACTGGACTTCTCTTTTAGGTATGCTGCTGTACGACCTGATTTTGCAGGTCCTGAAGGCTGTGCAGAACTGCTGAGCACTAGATAATGTAACTCTGCTTAAAGGCACAGGATTTATGGAGGTCTTGAATCACGTCCAGTTTTAACCTTCTTCCAAACATTTTTCAGGCAATGGGTGAATGAATTAGGACACATATTCAAATAAGCAAAGTCTGTTAGCAAGAAGAAGGAGCCTAGGTTGAAGATGCTGTAGCATCGTTTGAATTCCACAAAGGTGCTGGCTCCAAATTTTAGTAGTATGTGCCATGAGACTTTGGAGAACTGGCTTCCTCAGAATAATCTCTGGCAATCCTGACAGAAGCCTTTTAGATTTCCCTTTTATGTGTATAAGGCAAAAGAATAGAAGAACATTGACAGTATGGCCCTTACAGCTGTCAGGGTGTCTGAAAAAAAAAGTATTTTTTTTATATATGTATATATATGTATGTATGTTTTTACACCTTGATAGAACCAAATGTGGGAAGCACTGCAGAATTTGGGGATGCTCTGACCTAGCAGTGTATTTGTAAAGTTCCAGGAGAAAATCAGAAACAAGGTTACTTGCTTTATGGCTGCAGCACTAATATTGTATAGTGATACTAAAATCATTGAAAATCTGTATCAGTGTTGAATCAAACAGTGTACTAAATTTTATCAAAAGAAAGAAATGTAGAGGAAGGGAACAGAAAATTGTGTATCCAAAGGGAAAATACAGCTCCCAGAAGGAAAATACAGTGTGAGGCATGAGAAGGTGAAAATAGGAAACAAAAAAAAAAAATGATAAGGTGAATTTTTTTAACTGTCTAAAACAAAAATTTGATAAACATTTTAAATTAGTCCTCAAAATGCAGGGAGCTTAGCTGTAAAATTCCATCTGATCTCTATTAGGCTTACATGAGATTACAAAAGCCTGCTGATAATAGAGTTAAATTCAATTTCAAAGCACTGCGGTGAGGACACTGAAACTGCAACAAGCCTGTAGTATCATTTGGGTGAAAGAAAGGGGATACTCTGAGCATAAAAATAGAGGGTCAAGAGGATGCTGTTTACACAGTAATTGACTTCAAGGCTAATTTTTTGTGATACATTGTTTTCAGAGTTTAGATAAGGCATGAAAATAGAAAATCAATGGTATAATAAAGGAGAATTTCAGGACTTGTCTTTGGTAGGTAAGGAGCAGGCCTTTGGATGTCACATACCGTTATTGAAGATCTTTGTTTACCTTGGTTTTATTTGCCTGACTTTTTTCTGAGCAAAACTCTGGGTGTGTGAGGGTTACTGCATTCCTGAAACTGATAAGCCCTAGCTTAAATTTCCTGCTTTTTTCTTTCCGGTTTTGTTTTCATCTTTAAATAAATAAATTTCCAAAATGTCTGTGTATATGTGTAAAAAGTTAACTATGCAGTAGTTGCAGCAATTGAAACCCACACTGAGTCAAGTAAGAAGGAAAAATTCTAAAGGGAAATATACTGAGGCTACATGTCAGATGTTTCTCTTTTCTTTTCTCTCCCTCTCTTTTTATGCACACAAACACCATATGCACATGCACATATATTAATATATATAATATATGCAGATATTGATGGAATTCTATGAGTTGAAAGAGAAGGAAGATGTCTTTAAGGATCCATATCTCTCACAGCAGATATATGTTATTATCACTGAAATGTGGCCTTCAGTCTTGAAACAGTTAAAAGAGTTCTACGGCCACAAAAGAAGAGATTTCTTCAGAATTATCTCCCGCCTCACATTTGCTCTTAGGCAAGCAGTTTAAAAAAGCCCAGTGATTGAGCCAGTGATCCAATTTGAAATGCAGAAATGATTAGAGCTGCTTGCCTCATTTCATATCGAAATTCTCTGATTTATGACAGGGCTGCAGCCAAGATCTATCTCCAAAGGGAATTAGTGTGCAAGTTTGCATATTTTTGTTATTTAGGTTTCTGATAGCAGCTGCTAGCTAGAAATACTGAACTGGGAGGTGGTGGTGCAGGGTTTTTCAGCCACTGGAGCAAAGAAAGATAAGAGCCTTATGTTTAGGACGTTTAGACCCCTTGACCATCTCACCATACAGTAATTTTTAAACTTGGATTGCAGTAATACAAGAATCCAGTGGAATGGTTAATTGTAGTTGTGGAGAAAGGAATTACCAAAATTCTGTCTCCATGTTTTAACTAGTGGAATTTTAATGAGGCATAAAACTTCAATCATGCGACTGACCTGTGGGGCAGAGTATAGAACATATAATGAAACAGAAATAGAATTCTGAAAAAAAATTACTACCTTATCTGGAATTTACATGAAGTGTTAACAGGAAATTATGCGGCAGTTATAAATGAAAAATATGGGTTTTAATGTACTTATTAATAAAGATTTGTTACATACATGATACCGGTGTCCCAAATCTGCTGTCCGCAGCTGTCCCCAATTTCTTATTTCTCTGTCCTCAAATGCATTTAGCGTCTTATTACTATGGAAGCTAAGGCCGATATTCATTTAACACTAGTTTCTAAGACAAATGGAAGCATCTTTGTGTAGGGGTCAAGGACTGAGGAATTTTCCTTTTCTACAGTATTCAGACACTCATAAAATTTAGTTTTTCATTTTGAATTCAGTTAATGTTTTCTTTGGAATTGTAAACCTTCTGTCATGAAGAAGAAAGAATGAGCACATGGTAGCTCTTAAAAAGGGGGAAAAAAATCCCTCTCCATTGAATGAAAGATGAGTAACTGCCGAATTATGCTAGTATTGCACTGAGCAAAGAAATCACACTGTGAAAGTTTATTACCTTAGCTACTATCCGGCTCCATATGGAGTCATTATGGCCCAGAGTCTCAATAGTGCTCCTAAATTGACCTTACCATAATGCAGCTGTGCTTCCAGGTATTAAAACCTCTCTCATATTTCACTGAATATTCCCTGGGGGATCCAAGGTTATTGTAGTAAAAACTTTAAAATTTGATTACTTTGTTCTTTGACAAAGAATTCAGTAAGAAGATCATACAGTCTGCAAATGGAAATGTGTGAGTTATTTCTTTTAAATTAGTTCTTCTTGCATGCTGTATTTTTTCGTTCCTATCCATGTTATTTAACAGTAACTCTGTTGATGGAGCTTGTCATGTTTGCATAAGTTACACAATTACCTAATTGACCCCCTTTCTTTGTAAAGTCAGTCTGCATATATTGTTGACCTTAAAATAACACTCTGATACTGCACCTAAAACAGCTCTGACACTATGCCTGAACTTCCCCTTCCCTCTTGGCATACATTCGGGGTGGAAATTTACTTAGCATGTTAGCACACTGAAATGACAATTTAAGCACTGTGCACCCAGAAGTGAAGAGTTATCAAAAGATGGACATAATATACATGGAGGAAAGAAAAATGAAGACGGCTTTCCTTGCAACAAATTCATCCACTTTCTTTGGATCGGTATATGGACAAAACAGGCAGTGCAGTCAGTGAAATTGTTACCTGGAGAGAAGTATATAGTAAGGTCTATTTTTGTACAGTCACATATACATTAAGACAATCTATGCAGCTTTTAATTTTTCAGTTTCCATAATAATAGTGTGGGAAGGCATATAATGGAGATTATTTGAAACACAAAGGGTTTTTTTTTTTTTTAACAGTAACAGAAAAATTCCAGCAGAAATATAAAAGAATCAATCTTTGGATGAAGTTCACCTTCTCTGTTCCCAGTAAAATTGAGCAAGCTCTCTTTCCTACTGCCTTCTTTAGTGATTTGATTGCAATGGATTCTGTGCCTGCTGTACTATAAGTTTTATGATTCTGTGAGAAAAGATGAATATAGCACTATAAATCTCTCTTCTGAATGCTATTTTAGCTTCTCTAAAGATATTATAATCTAGTCTATCCATGCTATTTGCAGAAGAGCAGGAGATAGAGTTTTTGTTAGCCATAGTGACCAAAGTTTTCAGAGTGTGGACTCCATTGTGGGCCTGAAGCTTCATATGGGCAATCACTGATGTATGTGTATTTTTCCCATTTCTACTTGTGCATGCAGAAAAAGAGATCTTTATGTGAAAATGTGGTCCAGCTTTGCTCAAATAAATGATTATGTCTAGGGTTGTATTAGGCAGCCTAGTGGTGTTGAGAAAGTGAGGACCAAATATGTCCCTGGCATTGTGTAGTTGGCAGGGGATGAATTTAGCCTTACAGAAGCCCCTAACTCAGTAAAGACAGAATGGATCTTTTTTGAGCATAATGCTATTATATGAATATAAAATGTTTATATTATGAAGCAAAGAAAATAAATTGAAGAATGTATGTTTTTTCTCAAGAACATGACAGCTTCTGTTCTCCCTTCCTATTAGAGTATAAATATTGACTATATATAAATAATCAGTCTTGCTTTTTTCTTCATTAATTTTTTAAACTATTGCTCATTTTAGTTTAAGCTGTACCATGGCCTATTAAGTCTGAGAATCTCTATGTATGTAAGAAACACTTCACAAGGTATAATTTTTAAAGAGTATTATTTTAGTGATTTATCATAAAGAAAGATCTGAACTACTCTGATAGCCAGGAAAAGTTAAAATATTAAGTATGCAGTATAGTTAACTTGGATAAGTACAGCATTAGAGTAGATACACATTAGCAGATATGAGGCATCAGAGGTAAAATCAAAAAGGATTAAATTTGATAGAAGAGCCCCATTTAATTTCTTCCAACCCCTGTGGTTCTATTGAATAAAATGTACTTTAAGTACCTTTCTGGACTGCAGTAACATCTGCTGTTCTTGGAAAACAGTTTTTGCCAGAGATAGCTATGTTACTGGGAAATGTTGGCCCATAATGCCTTGCAGGGAGTGAGCTGTGTTCTTGTAATAGTCTTACTAATTAATTCCCATGAGACTTGCTGCTGGACTAACTGTTGTGAGCCCAGTGGTGTGAAGAGGTTATCTGGGAAAGCCATGTGGAGGGATGCAACAGCAGCAGCAGAGCACATGTGTGCATGCACATATACATCCCCCCCAAAGAGTGGGAAGGAACTAAAAGGCATACTAAACATTCAAACAAAAGCAATACAAGGAACTTCTGCAGGAACTATGGCTCTTCCAAATTACATACTAGATTCTGTAAATTGCATCCAGTCTGACCAATTGGACAACATCCTACAACCTATGGACCTCTCTTAGCAAATCGCTCAAATGTGATTAATTTTGAGTGTAAGTCTGGAAAAAGAAATCATTCCTGAATAAGCTGGGCAGCCAACTTCTATAGAGAGACCTATTGTCCCTGAAGAAAGTTAATTAATAGTGGTGAAATCCAGTGGGCTTCATTCTTGTATTGACTTCAGTGATGGCAGTATCTGAGACAAGCCAGACTTATGCAAGTTTATATGCATGTGTATTATATATGTGTATAAGCATACAAACATGCATATATACATACACACATATGCACACATTCATTTTCTAGCAACCCTACTTTCAAACCACTTCCTCAAATAAGAAGGGAAAACCAGTTTTAATTTCACAGAACTGACCAAGAGAGATAATGAAGTACTTTCAAAACTCTTTATGTATGGAAGCCCTAGAGGCAAACCCCAGAGCTTTGTTACTTTTAACAACCAATTACTGCAAAAAAAAAAAAAAAGTTTCCCCAATTATGGAGTACACTAATGCAGACTGCACAGACTCAATTTCACAAAGTGTATTGGAAAGGCAGCATTCACATAATTAATGAGAAAATGCTGCATGTGTTCAGACCTTCTGTTAATTGATTAAATGAGTCTATGTCTAAATCTGATTATAATCACACTATGGCAGTACAATAGAGTGTGTGTGTAAGAGGGAAAGCGACTCTCGCTTCCTCCCTCTCTGTCTTTCACTCTCAGATATGTGTATGTGTCCTCCCTCCTCCTCCTCTCCCTCCCCAAATTGTAAGAACAGGATAAATATTAGTCTAATAGAAAAGGTAACCAACTCCCCTAAAGAATGCTACGTAGTGTAATCACAATTGCTTGAAGATTTATTCTTTGCTTAGTGTCTCAGTTCCTGTTTAAACCATCACCTGCACTTGTAAGATACAACATGTTTTATACCATGCCTCAGTTTGATGCTTATTGTGGTTAACAAGTGCTGGTTAGTTTTCCTGCGGTGTCATAATAAAACACAGAACCTGCCATGTGCTTGTCATTTTTTTTAAAGAAGGCCACAGTGTTCCCTAAGGGTTGTGAGAGAAGTTCATCCCATTGAACTGGTCAGCAAGATATCATTAGCTCGTTGTACACATGAAATCCAGGGGTTAGAGCACCAAGCGTCACAAGCCAGTTTCTTTACCTCCTTGAGCTGATCAGAGGATCAGAGTATCAAGGAAGGATTAGCACTGACTTGGGATTTGTGTGATTGGTTAATTTATTGCGGCGATGGCAGGCCTTTCATCTATGGCAACATTTAATCAGCACGGCCATGGAGGCTATTACGGGTTAGCTCTTTTCTCAAGTCAGCCAGGGCTGCACCATCAGCCCTATCACAATTCCCCTGAAATTTCCAAATTATCTGGAACAGGCTTTAGCCTCACAGTAATAAAAATTAGAAGAGATTCCTGATAGCACTGGTGGAAGAGGCTTTCACTTGCACAGGGCAAATTATAAATAGTATGAACGTGCACTTTAAAAAAAAAATTCTCCACCTCTTAAGAGATGTGCAGGACTTATCACCCCTGCTCTGATCCAAATCCTCGTGGTTGAAAATTTATATTAGATTTTATCAGTGAGGCCTAAGTCTAGAAAAATCAATGAAGGTTATCTTTTATGTTGCAGGAACTTGTGGAAATATTGATTTTCATTTTATAGTGAATTTGGAGCATGAGTTGGTAATCACTGCTGAGCTGACTACAATGTTTGCCCACTGTATCTTTTACTGAGTTTTGCTCAAGTATTTAAGATAGTATATTCCTGTTGATTTTAGCATGTAGTTTGAAGTCAGATGTTTCTTAATACGAATTTGTGCATCTGTTGTTATAAAATGTAATCCTTAGGTGTAACAGTGATTAGCTAGTGTCTATTGAATGATTTTTGTATTTAGTAGTGGTGTTCAGAATGAGAAAGAGGCAGATTTCAAGACCCTGCACATGTATCTTGCCTCTCTTTTTTTCCTACTACTCACTAAAGCATACAAGGTAGAGTGAAAAATAAGATGCAGCATGCTAAAAGAGAAAATATCCATGTATAAAAGGAGTTAGGAATCCAAAAAACTGCTAATATAAATTATAGTTATTCAATCTATTAAGTATTAAATCTTTCATAACTAATGAAAGCTAGAAAAACTTCTGTTGATAAAAGCATGACCACAGTTAAATGAATCTAGATTCTTCATCTTGGCCCTTAGAAATGTTTTAACTAAGTAAAACAGTGATTCAGAGAGTGATTTTGGAGCTTTTCTCATGCAGTGACCTTACTCAGTCTCTGTGGTTTTTATTTATAAAGAGTGTATCCACTTTCAGTGTCATTTCTACTGATGGCGTATCTGCATGACTGATTTTTAAATGGGTGAATTCTTCAAAAAAACATTTGAAAATTCAAAGAAATCTGTTCTTGCCAAAATTATGTCATTTTGTTTTGATTTTAGGTAACATAATGTGATTGAATTATTTCAGAACATATACTGGAAAATGCATTTTTAGTATCTCTTTCACATAATCTAACTCTTTGGGAAGTAAAATGAAACTTTGTGACTTTTATGAGGTAAAACCTAACTGACCATCAGAGCTAAAACAGGGGTACTCTCAGATAACTTTTAGCAATTGAAGCATCTATTTTTGAACATAACAGGAGAAACAGAATTATGGTTACTTTAAAATAGAGATACATTTGGGGCTATGAGCTCTGCTGATTTCTTCCTTTCCAAGTCCTTTGGTAAGGACTTGTTCCCTGAGTGCAGCAAACACGGTGGCAGTGAGCACTGTGCCTGGGAGACTCAGTTCTCCTTCCAGCTGCTCAAATTAGAGAACTCTATAGGGATGTTCAAATACTTTTAGTGGAAACACCAGTGCAAGGAAATAATATTTCTCTGGGGGAGAAGTAGTGAAGCTATGTGCAAAGCACATGTCCTCAAATACCCTTGAAGAACATGTTGCTGCAGGTTTCCCTGAGCATAATCTCTGGCTACATGATCTTTCGTAACGGAGGCAGACTCACAGAAAATACCATGTATGAACTTCACTGCTGCATCACCTCGAGGGCTGTCGGCGGGAGGACCTGCAGCATGGTGCCAGGGACCTTTCGAGGCTGCACAGATATAAAATGACTCTGAAGCTAGTTCCCAGAGTTAATTGTGTGGCACTGAGTTTATTTACATGTTTTTGGCATCCCTCCTCGAGTTAATTATGCTTCTAAAGCTGTTATTATTTTAGTATCATAATTTTACTGTTCTTCATTATAGTTGATATGTCTTTTTCCTGGTTCTTTCCGCTTTCCACCAATCACAATCTATTCATATGTTACACAGAAATATTGGGGATTTATAAAAGGAAACAATGGTAAATGTTTAACTGATTTCAATGGGGGCAGGATTGTGTCCATTTAATGTTTTTCCATGAGATGATTAAGCAGATTGGTATCCTTTGACCTGGAAATCACTTTCAGGAAAGAGGAAATGTAAAGGATTGAATTCTTTACTGTTTGGTCATGGCATTTGTGTGAACTATGAATACTGACAGAGTGTGTGTGTGTGTGTGTGTGTATATATATATATGTATGTTTATGTATGTATATGTGTATATATATATATGTATGTAAAAATAAAATGGCAGGTAAAACCTCTCTTAATTCCTTATATGTATGTGTATATATATAAAAGGAATTAAGAGAGGTTTTACCTGCTATAGTGTTAACTTTTATAAGATGCAGTGAAATAGAACAATTTTTTTTTCTACAGATTAATGTATTTGTGGTCCAAAGCATGTAGTCCTTGAGCTTTGCTCCAGAGAAACTCCTTCTGACTTCTCTGGTAATTTGAGCTGAAGTAATGCTGGAATGAACACTTCAAGAGTCAGCCGTAAAGCGCAGGGGGAAAAAAAAGCATAATAAATTTCTTTAAAATACAAAATGAAATTAATAATATCATAAAATCTTTGACAATGTAGAAAGCACAGTGAAAGGATGACCTACAAAGATTGAGTTAAATTCTGTTATCTGAACCACAGGTGCAATTCCTTTTGACATCAATGGGAATAGCGTCTGTGTTTCTGAGAGTAAAATATGACCCCTTGTCTATTTGCTTGTCTATTACAGAACTAAAGATGAGTGTGCATAACTGAACAGATATGCCTGGACAGATTTGATTGCCTTTGTTAATTGTTAGTCTTGAACCTGGCATTTGCATGAAATTACACTGAATATTTTATGTTGCACATTTTAAGCCAGTGCTGAGTTTAAAGAAAATGATTAAAAGCTAGTAACACATTTAGGCAGAATTTGTAACATTTTGCAGCATTCTTTATTTTATTATCATTATTATCCTAAAGAACAAGGAACATTTTGGGTTTTTTTTTCCCAACATCAAGTCATATTTTGCAAAATGTTTTGTTCTTAATAATTAACCAAAATTGAAAAGACTAACTTTTTCATTACTGAATTCAGTATATTTCTGTAGTTTTCTTTGAGCTACCTATAGATTCCAGCACTACGTCTTTTATATGATTTTTCTCTGTTGCCATTAGTTATATACCAGTGAGAGACTGCAAAGTGATTATATACGAAAATCCCAACCACTACTACTTTTAAACATGAATCTTGTTTAATTCATTTTCAAGGTTGTGATTTCCAGTTTTAGGTTTGGCTCTTACAGCTTTGCCATAAGTTTTGGTTGTTAGGATTTAGAAAACCTTTTAGATTAAGGCTGAAAAATTGGAAAGATTTGCAGTCAGATGATAATTACTGTGTGCTGGTTTCCTGAGGTTTTGTCAGCAATTTATAGTTATAGGACAGAATCTGCCCCCAAGGATGGCCTCACCATTACAAATCCTGTGTGCAGGTCTCCATACCCTTTTCCCTTTGGATTTTTTGAGAAACCCTGTTACCTGCCAGGAGCCCCCTGGCTCTTTCTTTGCCTGCTCAAGGAGGTCAGATACCTAGAGAAGGGGTGGGCGTCTCTGGTGCATACGTGGCAGAATCCCCCAGTCTCTAAACGTTCTTAGAAGAAGATAAAATTTGGCCCTGGTTTGCCCTGCAAAAGACAAATCCTTGTAATTGACCTGGACACTTACACCACAAAAAAAATCTTTTCCTTGCAAAATAATTGTATATAACTATAATATAGTCAGAAGACTTAGAATCCATATCTACCTTGTAGGTGGTATAGAGTCTTCAAGTCAGTTGGTGAGAAAGGCAAACAGGACATTTTAAAGGTAAATTGGGGGCGGGGGGGAGAGGGGGCTAAAAGGTCAAGGAAAAAAACTAAAATATTTGTCAATGTGATAGCATTATTTTTTAAATCTATTATTAGGAATAAAACAGTGGAAAACTAAGACTGCTGTACCTTCCTAGAGATAGTGAGGAATTGCCTATACATGTAGTATGTTGACTAGCCAATACATTTCTAGATTATTTTGGACGTATTCCTGGGAAATAAGCCAACACTGATAAATAGGCTTGATGTTTGGAAAGCCTCTAGGATGGATCTAGTGATCATAATATTATTAAATATGAAATTTAACACTAGAAAATGTAGTGCATTTGATGATACAAAAGAGGCAGATTTTGAATTAAAATGTAAAAGGTAAGTTAATGAGAATGTTGTTTGGCAAATTATTTACAGAAACATGGGGAGTATTTCAGAAGTTGGAAAAATATAATTGGAAGGTACTCTGAGTCAGAGGAACTCATTCAAATCATTCTCCTTGTGAATATTTTCTTACATATATGTATTCCAGCACCAGCCATATATGTGTTATGCACCTCACTGATCCTGTTCCAAAAGACTCAAGCTGGTTGGAGTCATTACATCCACTTTTACGAAATGTTGGATCAGGCCAGAGGTGTATTTTTTGCCTGGTACCAGTAGTCTGTCCTTCAGTGTGTGTATTGTGCAAGCAAAGTTTGTGAGCTTTTTGGAAACATAGGTGTTGATTAAGAATAAGAACAAAAAAAAAAACAGAGGGCTGTGTTTTTCACTTAAATAGACAGGTTCGTTTTCTGTAAATGAGAATAACTTCTAACATCAGGCAGACATTCACATTTGTAACAAAGAATCCAATTTCTTTTTAAACCAATTCATTTCACAATGTTTTAAATACTTCTAGACAAACCTTAAAAACTTGCTTTAAAAAAATAGTATTGTAGTATTGATATTTCACTAATTTTAAGATACTCGGTTTGGTTATTGATTTGAATTGTAAATGACATCTTTAATCTAATGTACTGGAAGTTTAATAAAGTTAATAGTTTAACAGTGACACCTTTTCAGGAAGATCTTAAGATAATTTACACTCTACTTACTTCATTCCCTTGAAGTTATAAGGGCTCAGTTACCTATAAATTTTGCTTTTATAAAGCAAAGCATGTTATTTATTAATTTGATCAAGTTACATAAATGTTATTCAGTTTTCACAAAATGCCCAAATAATGGCCTTTTAACTCTTACCTGTGATGATGAATTTGCCAAACTGAATACCAAAATACCGGTTGAGTATTTCTCATTCAGTAATAATCAATTGATATAGTGCATATTTGTCTTAAATGACATACTTAGGAATGCCATAAAGAGTCTAAATCTGCCTAATACTGAAGGGTGTCTCTTAATTACGTGGTAGGCACGAAGTAAAGGAATCAATAGAATTGATGTCAATAAGCCAAGTCCTTCTTCCTTCCCTTTAAATACTGAAGAATTTCCATGGCTTCAGCTTTTTCGGCCCAAATCTGTGGAAGGCCTGACAATTGCAGAGAATTTCTCTTAGTCATGACACTACCACATAGACATTATGATGAAAATGCCTGAAATATTTAGGTAGTTACATGGATAAATTTGATTGTAAAATCATCTGCTACTCTTTGTTGCTCTCCATTAGAAAGTCTGTTTTCTCATTTGTCTGAGTTTTCTTGCATTTAAGAGAGGTTTCACGTCAAATATCGATCCATTAATTTTCAAAGCAGCATGGTTTATATATGGTTTTGTTAAAATCCCAGACAGGCTTCTGTACAGTACTTCTTAAGAAATAGAAGCTAAAAAAAAGTGTTTTAAAAGTAGCCAGTTTATAATGCGCTAAAGAGAAACAATTCCTCTGACAAATGCGTGATATTTACAGTCAAATCAGTTTGCAGGAAAGAGCAGTAGTGTTTGCTAGAAAGCATCCCATTCCTGTTGTCAAGGCTTTAATCCAAATCACAGGCCTTGTGAAGTGATCTAGGGATTGTGTCTTGTGTTTTATTATTTGCTTTTTGAACTATAATCCCAGTAATGAGCCAGTAACAAAACTCAGCTGTACATATGAAACTGCCACCTATCACAGTCCTTTCAGTCTCAAATAGGATAACCAGAGCATAACTACTGTGAAGCCATACAATTATGAATTTCTTGAGAGGGAAAAAGGAAAGATAAGTGCACGGAAGTCAGCTAACACTGGCGCGTGGGTGGTTGCAGCATGCGAAGGGTTAACAAGATTTTCATTTTAGATAGTTGCCATAGTAACAATCAGGGAGCTCAGGCTGTATCTTTTCTATTTGTGGGGAATGTTTAGATTTACAGAGCAGCTCAGCTTATTATATATCTGCCTTGATTGCCGGATAAGGTTCGTTGATTAAAAACAGAATAAGATGCATTTTTATAATACTAAGTGAAACTGCCATCTCCCGCTGTGGCCCCATCATGTATCACTCTTTGTCCAGGGTCCTCTGTGCTCTTTGAATGCGCTTGCTGCTTGTAAGATGCAGCTGTAAATCAAGTTTTACTTGAACTTTCAATGCAAACAGGCTGGTGTCTCCCGTGTACTACATGCGGCATGAGCTCGTGGTCCCATAAGCAGCTTTCTGCTTCACACAGTTCATTTGGGTGGTTTGTGCCCTGAAGCCGTGCTCCGGCTGGTGCTGTGTGCGAGCACTGTGTCTTGTGTTGCCTGTCGTCACTGGTTTTCCCTTGCTCACCGTGCACAGTGTAGCACAAAAGTTTGGTAGATGGTCACCTCCGTGTCCCTGAAACGAGGGGGCTGGATCTGCAAGCCTTCGGCGCCCAGCCCTTCCTGCTGAAACGAAAACCCCGCCGCTGCCACTGGTCCCCGAGAGCAGGGCAAAGCGCCCCCTCATTCATGTGCCAGCACCGTGTTTGGCTTCAGCAGCTGCTGTGCCCAGTGCTGTGTGGTGGTGGTGGTTTGAACCGCGGAGGGCGGCTGGCAGCAATGCTGCCGCGTCTCCATGCCAGTCGCTGTGACAAGAGTGAGAGAAATTCTGGTAGGAAGTTTTACTAACTTCTGTGAGCCTGGACTGCTCTGATTCGGCCAATTTCAAAAGCTTTCGCTAGCTCAGAACACTGAGTCTTCATACCACTGATGCAGACTGCGATGTTAAAGTGATAAAAGCTAGCCAGGAAAAATTACCTGTTAGAATTAAAAATCATCATTTGTGACACTGGTCTGAGCCAGCAATGGAATGGATTTCTAATTATTTAAGCTCAGTCCGCAGTGTGGAGCTATCCAACATGATTCATCTTATCCACTTTGAGTTTTCCTTTCACAAGAGAAAATTAACCTGATTTTTATGAACAAGGCGCAAATTTATTGCTTTTTGTTGATGCTCCCTACTGCTCCCTACTTTTGAAAATTAGAGCACTTGCATTTAAGGACCTTTACTTGGACTTCTGATCCTGAGCAGAGGCTCGAGAGCTCCTGAGGGGACCCATTAGAGAGCATGGAGCTGGGCTGCTGCTGTCCTAAAGTGCCTTCACCAGTCGACTGGTGACTGGTTAGAGTGTGACACTAATATTCTGTAGCTGTGGACTACAGAAATGGATCCATCAGCTCACTTGAAAGCAAGTAACTTCAGTCTTTATCAATACCCTCATTTCAGCCTCGTAACAGGCTGTGGATAGCCAACGTTCCCAGAACTGGACATTGGTTCGTAGTGAACTTCTTGGTGCAAAAGATTTCAAAAATCAACTTCTTTCTTTCTGAGAAAAAGATCCTTTAAATAATCTTGATGAACTGTCAGCTTCTTTGTCTATTCTTACTTATTCCAAATGATAATTTTTTGGGGTATTCTAAAATATTTTAAAATGGGAGAGGGATTATTTTTTATTCACTGTTATTTTCAAGTTATAATCATGTGCCAGGTCCCTATCACCCTTTTAGCCCTTCTTTTATGTGTAAATGTTTCACAAGTATCTGAATGAATTTTCCAAATAAAATATGTTTTCTTGGAACTGTATTTACTTATATAAAAGTCTTTTACCCTTACACCCAGCTCATTGTGTTCACAACCAAAAGCCTGAAAATTGCATTCCTACACTACTTCTTTGTTTCCAGATTTTAAGATCTATTATGCATAGTGTAGAACGTAATCATAATTATGCATTCATGATGATGTTTGTACTGGCTTAACTCAGGAAGAGTGTGAGAAAGCTAATCTCGAAGCTACAGGCTGTTTTCCTGCACTTTAGATTCTGATCTGAGCTGTTTGTTGAGTCTTACTGGAACCAGAACCCTGCGTTCCCCAGTCTTGCTGCTGGACTCCTCACGATTATCTCCAGGCCCAGTGAAGGACCTTCGCCCATTCCTTTCAAACTTTTTTTTAATGCAAACTTGCATAGTTGTAGTTCCCTGTTATGCTGCATATAATCAGTACACTGAAGTGATTTAAATGAGAGCTGTGTTACACAACTATGTCACACAAGCTTCAGAAAAATCAGGATCCCTTTCATCTGCTACTGGGCATTTTAGGGAACTTCATTTTCATTTTTATGTGAGAACAGGGAAAAAAATCCTCATGCTTTTAAGGGGAGGGGGGGAATGACCTAGTTATATTCTTTGACTGGAAGAAAGTAACTGCCCACAAAGTGTAGGCACTAGTCTGCTCAGTTCATGTTCTTGGCCCAAACCTTCTGAAATCATAATAAAAATATGTAATCATCATAAATCCATAATTCAGATGTGATAAAGATAATATTTACAAAAAAAGAGCACAGAATTTTGCAAAATATTTTCCTATAGTGCCCCTGTTAGTCTGTTATCCTATAAGATTGTTATTTATTTAAAAATTTGTACAATTTGTGATGGAATGGAAAGAAGATTAAAAATCTCTAGAATACTGCGTAGTGATATGATAATTTATTTTAACCAAGCTCATTTTCATATGATGCCAGGAGTAATATTTCATCATTTTCTCAGTAGCAATATTTCATGTTTTTTCAGAATAAAAAATTTAAAGTGAAGATATTATGTATATATTATGGAAGTTTCCCCAGGTAAAGGAAATTTGATAAAATTCTGTCTTTGTTAAACAAGAAAAAAAAAGTTATACTTACAAGTGAATAGAGAATAATCCAGAGTTCTAGGTATTTACAAACTTTTCCATTAATATTTTTGTGTATGTGTAGGTTAATTCCTTTCCTTATTAGCTGTAAACAAGAAATCTTAGAATAATATTGAAAATCGCTAATGGAACCTTGTTACATTTTATTTTTACCATAAGCAGTCACGAATCATGCATAATGCAACAGTGCACCAACCAAGAGAACACTCACAAAAGATAATTTAAACTTGTTTTTTTATGGACACAAGAAGCTGATTTTAAAGCCATTCCTAAGGAGATTGTCCTTGATTTTACATTATCCTGGGTGCGTATTTCAGTTTCTTCCATTTACTACCATACTCTCTGGGTAAAAAATACCCTAGTCTCTGCTTAATAGTGGTGGAATTTTCTACATAAAGATGTAAGGAGGAATTAGGTTTTAGCCCATAATTATATATTAAATCAGTGTTAAAATACAGTTGTAATCAAATCCTTTCATATCCCTAGGCCACACATTTGATACAGTACATTGGAAGGTCAGAACACTTAGCTGCATATACACCCCTTGAGACTCAACAGATGCACAGATATGCGGCCTAATCCAAAAAACGCATTCATAAGTCTGGAAGATCAGAACTGAGCCTTAATTCTCTAAAGAACTGCTGCAATGTTGTGTGGTCCCTTCATCCAAATTAGAATGATTCATTATGTCTAGTCCATTAGCACCATCAGGGATAGGTGTGGGCCATAAAATCTGCATTAGGATTTCTAAATATGTCAAAGATAATCTTAAAATGAGATAAACTGTGATGTTTTAACTGAACTAAAAATAATTAATCAAAGTCATACATATAGACTTCTGCTTGTTATGTGTTAAACTTTACTTCTACCTTAAATGACTGCCCTGTCTTTTAGCAAATAAAAAACCTAGGTTTGAGACTTGGGCAGAGGATTGTACATTGGATTTACACTGTTACTTTAAACTACTCTTTTTTCTGTTGGTAAAGATAGATATGAAAAATACCTAAGAAAAACATGCTTAAAATTCTTTAAAAATTAGCAGGAAAAGCACGGAAGATTTTTTTATATTCCCTAAATCTAGGTGGGAGTTTTTATATAATATTTTGTGTGCCTTCAGTGTGAGTACCACTGAAGTTCAAGTATTGTATCACATATCATCAAGACAGTAATATTATAATACCTATACCATGGTCTAAAATACCGTTGTATTAAATATTTATTTCATAGAGGCCTCAATATGTATTGGAAATATAATCCTAATAGTGCTGCAGTGGATAATATATTAAAAATATTGTAATAGTATATACAGAAAACTTCTCATCTTTCTCCTTTTTGATTTTGGAAAAAAATGTGAAATTAAATAACATTATCTTTCATTGTTGCTAAAGCCTGACCTTCACTTATTCACCTTTCATGACAAAACTGTTCACTTGTCTAAAGTAACACAAACAACCTGCTGTGTTTGTAGCTCTAGGCAAAGTAATAGTAATATATAATAACTAGAATCTATAATCAATAATTAACTACTAACTAATCTGTAGTTCTGTGTAATGGATTGTTTATGACACTCTTTCTGCATGGCCTTTTTTATTTTTGTATTTTTAATTGATTCCTCAGTTAATAAATAAGTATATACAATCTATGGAATCTGAACTTTTGAAAATGAGGAATTAAGACATCCATTTTGAGGTTAAAACAAAAGAAAAAAAAATCCAAAATTACTGCAGAACATAAATTAAGCAGAATCGCACTGTACTACTATGCCAATTTATAATAGGCATAGCAGTTATTGTAGATGGTTTAAGTGTATATAGTTGGACAGTGGGAACAGGCAGAATTTATCTATATGCAATATAAATATTTTTTTTGTCTTCTAAAAACATCCTCTGTAATGGTCCTCTTGATTATCTAGAATATCTGTTGTCACATTTACCATCTCAGTCCCAAATGGTCTTTGTGCAAAGTAAGAGAGCAGGTGTCAAATGATTAACAGGGATTGACTGTTGTTCCCTGAGTTTAGTCTCTCAACATATCCAGTGTAAGCTAGATGTTTGAAGAAATGCAGCTAAGTCATATTTAGTGGAACACTCATCTACTTAACACTAAAAATGATTAGCAAAAGTGAAAGGGATTATGCTGAAGCAAGTTCATTTGGAAACTATTTGCTGAGAAATATCAAAATGAACTCATTAGTAGTAACGGAAACCTAATTCTCAGTGTAGACAATAATTTACAGCATGGAGTATAACCCAGTAGGAAAAATGCACTGATAATTCAGTGTGAAAGTGTGCAAAAAGCACTGCAATATATCTTTTCTAAAGATAAGTTATATATAGTCTGATTTCATCTGTACAGGTGCATGTCATCTCTGAAATAGTATTATACAAAGTATTCAACTTTACAGTAAAATGGAAAGGTTTAAGACCCATGACAGATACCTGAACACTAAGACAATTACGGTGGTCATATTACCCACAGACATCAACTCATCAGAGCAAAGATAATTCATTTTGCATTGCAAAGTTTCAGAATATCCTTGTTAATCATATTTTGAATAATCCCAGCACCAACTAAGTGTGGTTTCCTGGTGTTAGTCATTGTGTAAATGCACAATGTATATGGTGCTTTTCCAAAGAATCTGAAGAACAGGACAGAGAGTAATAGGAGGTGCATAACAAGAAAGTCAAGTCGAAAGCAATGACAGGATACCCTACTGCCAGTTCCATTACATTTGGGAAGGAGAGGAGTTAGCTGGGCTCCATTAGACCAGCAAACCCCAAATCAAAGAAAGGGGAAGGTAGGAGGACAGGGCAGGAGAGGGGCAGCTGTGCAGTGAAGCCAAGGGGAAAAGATTTTATAGGATGGAAAGGACTGGAATAGAAAGGCCAGCAACACAGGCAGTGGCGGCAGAGGAAAGGCAGTGTTAAGAGACTCAGGTTTTGCAGCCTTTCCATCCCTGTATCTAACAGTTGGGTGTCACATCCGCCAAGAGACCATGAGAGACAGCTGGCAAGACTCATCAGGACCCTGAGCTATGACCAGGAGTCCAAGCTCCATGAACCAGAATCTGGATTAACTATTTTAAACATAAATTTATAACCTCAACAGTTCTGGGGGAAAGTTTGAAAATAGATTCCAAAGGTATTCCAGACAAAAAAAAACATAAAAATATGTAAATAAGTATGTATCTATTGTTTTTTATAAGTTTGGAGGATTTTAAGGTAATTTTGTAATTTTTTCATTTGTGATTTTGGATGACTGATCCTAACAGTACTTTATGCTGTACATATTTTATATGAATGCCCATTATCTTTCCATTAATACCACTACCTTTCCTAAGTTTTGAGGGTATGAGTTTCACTCTGCTTTTGCCTGTATATTCCGAGTGAAAGGGCAAGTTTTTTACAAATAGACCTTGAATGTCCTGATTCTGGCTGAGTTAGGCTTCTCCAAATGCAGGAACTGGGAAGTGAACCACAAAAGTGCTCTCAGAAGGGTCCATTGAAGTCCCTCGCACACAGAGTGGGCGAGAAGGACCACTGCCGAAATGAGGAAAGGTGGGCCCGCACACAGCACTGGGAGGCTGAACTTCTCCAGTCCTAGATGTGCTGAATTCAGACGTGGCTTCAAAATATATCACATTTCCAGCCCTCCTAAGATTTGTAATTCAGTGCTGAGCTTTGCACTTAGAATTTTTTAAAGATCTCAAAGTGGTGCCAGTATTTACTGTATCCTCATCTTCAGATTAAAGAGAACAAGCTAAAGTTGCTTTCTATGACAACCATTACTTTGTGCCTAAATTACAGTGAGATTAGATTGATGTTTATTTTGTTGATTGAAAAGAATGCATTCTGACTAGGTAACATGATCAGATTTCAAAATCTGTCTTACATTTAGGTTGCATTAGGGACATTCGTTGGCAGGCATATTTGATATTAATAAAGAACTTGAAATCATATTGAAGTCATGACAGTGTTGGAAAGTAGTAATAGACTTAGGGCGTATTTTTTTGATTTAATATTTTCTTTGATCTGCCTTAGGTTTGCGGATGTATGGCGAAATGTATGTTCAACTTTGTCACTTGACAAGTGATGATCTCCTGGGGTAGACAGCAGGGTTTCTCAGTTAAAGGGAATCCCAGCTGTCTTTTGGGATTCCATCTGTGTACATTTCTTTTTCTTTCTCCCCCACCCTTTATTTTTCCTTTTTGTGTTTGAAGCATTTAAAAGCTTTGGTTTGGCCAAAGCCTCCTCAAATATTACCAATTCCTTCCTTCTACTATCAATGCAAAAAGCTAAAGAGACTCAACTCCCTCTTCAGAAAAGTGGAATCCCAAAAGAAATAGCAGCCAATATAATACCCTGTAGACCTAGAATGATGCAGGCTTTTTCAGAACCAACTGGTCTGCAGGTGCAATGGTGCTGTTAACCAACAGTGCTAAATAAAGAGAATTGAGAGCCCTGGGTGTAAGGTGACATAAGGACTCCCTCCTATGTTTGCCACCATCCTGGGAAGTAATACTGAACCCTCTTTCTTTTCTCCATCATCAGTTTCATGGCCCATCACAAGTGACGATTTGTCTCTCTTTCTTCTGCCAATTATCAGAGAAGCTGCAGAATCTGAAACTGAAAGATGGTCCAGCAGATTGCACACAAATAAACAGCAAAATGGGGGCCTATGTCTGTTTGCACACTGGGTTGGTTGGATTTGTGTGTCTTAGGGTTCAATGAATTTGTTATCAATTATATGATAAAGAAATATATCGAGACATCAATGTTAATGTAAATTTCTGCTATTGCTCACTGTAGAGTGAGCGAGCCCTCAGGAGCCCTTCCCAGCTGGGCTGCTTTGATGAGCTCTTGCCATATTGAGTACGGCGTCTGCCGTACCGAGAGGTGACCTTCCCCTCTTGAGAGGGGAGATTCTGCCATTCCAGCATGTCAGCAGGTACATTAACACTGCGATGGTCAAATTGAATTTAAATTGAATTTTGAAGTAGCAACCTCCCTGGATTGCTGCTAACCAGTATTAACTGGTATTTTACTATCCCAGACTCATATGTGACGGCACTTGAGGTATATTTACAGCTCTCCTCCCAGTACAGTGTTGTCCTTAATTGACTGTAGAAAGTAAGACTGTACTGAGGGGCACAGGAACATTCTCTAAGGGCATGAAGACCTTTTAGTAATCTTCTGTATCGCTTATGGGAACTCAGATTCTTGAGAAGATTTACAGTGAAAATCTGTTCGGGAGAACCAGAAGAGAACTGGAAACAAGGCCCTTGAGTATCTTTAGTCTCCAGCAACTTTCCTTTCTTTTGGTGAGGGTAATTTAAGGAGGTAGCTTTGACATTAGAGAGACCTGAACTGACTGTAGGAAGAAAAAATAAAGATTAGAAAAGTAGTGATTTTTCAGTGAATAGTATATCCCCTTAAATAATGCTGACCGCTTTTTGGAACAGTGTGCCTGGGACAGTACAGTCATGTCACAGTGACTTATTGAACATTAGCTTAGTACCTATTACTTGCTCTGACACAGGTTGTTAGAAAACAGCTAGCAGTGATGAGCATCCCTTTCCTGACATGAGAATTTCATGGATTTCAAACAACTTGTTCATGCCATATTTCCTTTCAGTGTAGGGGTTTCCTCAAATTTCTGCCAGGCCACACACATCATATGTTAGAAATCTTTGCAGGGAACAGCCCATCTAATGTTACCTTGTCAGCTCTGGTTCCTTTTAGCAAAAATATTTTCGACCCACTGTGCTGGCTATTTTTAGCTCCATTAACCTCTTGACTGAATATAAACATTTATTGAGGGTTACCTCCCTTGTTTGTCCAGTTGCTTCAAAGGTTAGTGAAAAGTGGATGCCTGCTTGACCTCTTTTATCCTCATTAGCTGATTCTAATTGTTCCCTGAGAGATCATGATTTTGACCTGTTTGTCCTTGTCAAATTTGTCTGGTTATGGCATGTAGGAATATGAAGACTTTAGCAGAAATAACATTTTCAGGTAAAACTCATCTACCTAGTGTAAAGAAGTGAACGATATTGCAGTTTTGTTATATGCCATCATTTCCAAAATTTGAGGTTCATGTTGTATGGTCCCATGTTACAGACACCCAGTTTAGTTGATCCCTATTGATATTACTTGGTCTGTAGGCGGAATGCTCTGATAAGCCTCTGAGTAATTTGTAGCAGTTCTTTTGGAGGCAGAAATAAAGTTTCATTTGATTTTTGAAGTCTTATTTTTAAGCAGCTGTAATATTGTTGCTGCTGTTTCATGAAAAATTTTGGAACAGGCCATATTTGGATTTATTCAGAAGTGTTAGGTTGATGAAGTCAATTGTCACTTAATTAGTTTTTAATATTTAAAAGAACATAAGAAGGCACCTTTCTTAGGCTGGAGATACTCCTAATACACTGTAAAAAGCCATAACATAAAGCAGTTAAATTCTTCCACATTTTAAGAATGACCAACTAAATGCTACATTAAAACAAATACATCTTCTGAATTACAGGGTGATTTTCCTAGTACACTCTGACAGTCAGAGCATTACCATGCTTTACTTCAAGTGGGGTGGTGTCCCAAAGGTAAAGAGCTATCATGAAGAACATTTTGCAATGCCAGCAGTTTGTTCTGTGTTAAGCCAAGAAAGACCTTTTTCATGTGCCTTGGTGGATCTCAGCTGTGGTTGTATGGTCAGGACAGAGGACTAGGCAGGTCTCAAACACGTATCAGATAGACAGGTCCCAGACTTCTCAGGTTATACCAGCACCTTAAATCCCACAGACACTTAATGCAGATTAGAAAGCGCTGGTGTAATGTGCTTAAAGAACGATATTCTGCTTTACAAGTGGGTTGCCACATTCTGCACCAGCTTCAGCTTTCAAATGGATTTAAAATGTAGCCTCAGGTATAGCGCATTGCAGTAGTCTAATCTTGAGGTGATAAAGGCATGACTGATTTAACCATAGCTTCTTGTTATCTTGGACTGGGGTCTTTTCATTTTAACTATTTTAGGGAAATGGCCTTACTGGAATCAGCAAGCTTGCTTCAATTCTTAATATGTAATAAGCCACAACAAGAACAAGCTTTTGTCACTGGTGAACATCTCCTGTGAATGTGTGAACCTTACAAAACTCCAGACCCCCAAGAAATGCTACTGTGGTCCATAACGAACGTGCTGACTCATCTCACAGCTCATATAATATGCCTCTGAGGTACTTCAAAGAGAAGTCATTGCCCGTCTCCTTTAGTTGAGCTGCCAAGCTTTACAAGCAGCCGGGGGCCTTGTGAAGTTTTGCTTTCATATTAAAAGAAGTTTATTTACATATCTGTACAGCTTGGGAGCAGAGCTACGGGAGAGTGGGAGAATCTTCCGAGGTGTCCACCAGTTCTTCTCGAATAGCAGAGCTGTGAAAAGAAACACCCTGTTTCTCCTCCCGCCTATCTCTAGCGTGTAGTAACCACTCACAGCTGCTGAACTGATTACAAGTTTTACTGCAAAGCTGATCTGGAAGCTAATTTAGTGATCTCCATTTAGTTTCTTAAGTTTCATGCAAAACTGTAAACAGGAGACTGCAACGTGGACTCACGTCGTGACTGCTGGTGCTCAGCCTGCGTGGTACTGCAGAGATTCCACATCAAAACGGATGAGGCACCAGCTCTGTCCCCTGTTTTTGTCTAAAAACAGGAGCAGTGACATGGGACTAAGCCTTCAATTTATTGAAGGAGAAATTAATCTCCAAGAGAAAATCATTTGATATCTCTGCATCTCGTTTCTTGCTCAGTAATTTGTGGTTAAGTGAAGTGTAATCCTTTCCCTCACATTTTGCTTGTCCTGTCTATGTAGATAGTGTACTATGGCCACCTTAATGCAAATATTAATATTCTTACAGAAGGGAGGAAAACAAAGAAATGTCAGATATCTGGGAAGAAGAAAACCAGACATAGGAATTAGATCTTGTAGAAAATTAAATAGATGTCCCTTTCTACACTTAGTAGAAATTTTTTGTTTGCTTTTTTTTCAGCTTGGCATCCTGCTTAAAAAAAATATGTGTTTTAATGTCTGAATCACGTATAGCATACTTGGAAAAGTCCATTGCCTGAGTAGTATTCCACTATCAGTTGATTACACTTGGGATTACCAGAGACTAAGAGCAAATTTTTATGAGTACAAAAAACACATTAATGGCTTGACTGAAATGGCAGTTGGAGAAATTCAGCATGTGGTAGGAACATGCCTTGGTCTTCCTCTTAGTTACTGCTTTGCAGCCATAGTTGCTAACATTTGTGCTAAAGCTTGTAATTTTTGTTATTTAATGTTGGTATGATTCTGAGCTATGTGAAGGCCACTTTTCCTTGTTTCCAGAGCAGCCTTATGCTGTTTTGGGGTAGGTGAAACTGAAAGTTCAGACTTTTCTCTAATAGGAGACAGAGATGATATTTTGATTATCTTCCATCTTATCTCTTGCTGAACTTTTTCAGTTCATATTTCATTTATATCATAATTTTCTTTACAGTTGACATGTAAATAATATGTACTGATTTCATAATTGCAACTATCGGGCTTCTTGACAATTTAGATATGAAAATAACCAAATTAAAAAAAAAAGTCATGTTAACTGGCCAATAAGAACATGGCTATAAATTCAGATTTCAAACCCATGCAGTAGAGATGACTCTTGCAATGTAAAACTTCATATAATCAAACACACTTTCTGTTACTTCGGCACTTCCTGTACAAAAAGCAATATTAGAAAGTGAGACATGTCATTTCTCTGTTTTCAATGTTTATACATTAAATAGGTATGTTTTCACTAGTTTTCACATTTCTTTTTACTAATTTCATTCTTCATTTATATCTGTTTTTTTCCAACACTTCTGAAAGATCAATAATGTAGTATAGTGGAGTGCATATAGAAAAAGTACAACTTAATCATTTATACAAAAATGCAAAATATAAAATGCAAATTCAGAAAGAAATACTGTATTTGATAAAACAGTATCAGAGAATAAAAGGATCAAAAACAACTGAAAAAATATGAAGAACTGTGAAGTTCAATACACAACATCTTATTCCAGCATCTTTATCAAAATATTGATGTGTAATAGTATGTCCTTATATGTATAAAATATTTTAAATAATATCTTATTTTCAATAAATCTTTTCCTGTATATTCGGGGAATGTAATATGTGCTACGATAGCTTCATTTCTAGAACAGTTTTAGGTAGTAAGTAAGATCAGAGCATCTGGAATCTCCATGTGAATATATGATTTTCTATGGCTTGATATTTTTGAACTCATTTAATCATATAGAATATCACAATAGAATGTTGCAGGAGCCAGCTGTAGAATTAGCGATGGAATAGAAAATAATAGAACAAATTCTCTTATAAAAGGTTGAAATGTCTTGGACAGGATTATATCTCAGACAAAAAAAAGGGTTACTTTGTGACTTTTCTATTGTACTTTCTACTCTATGTTGTCATTTCGTGTTTGGGATAGGGAGCAAGAGTGGTGAATGATAGAAATTTAAGTGGCATTTCAGTACCACTTACTGAAGGACAAAGTCAGGATTACACACAGATTTTTTTTGCCAACTGAGTAGTAAAAGGAGTTAAGCATAAATAAGTTTGAAGCCTCTACCTTATCTCCTCAAATACCAAATTCTCTAAATATATCATCCAAAATATATGCAGGAGATGGTTTTGTTAAATGTGCATCTCCTTGCTTTGCAGAGCAGTGGATGTCATGCTTTACTTCTCTGCATTTGAATTTATTCATACAACTTCTTTTACAGTCTTTCTGGAGACAAAGAGTAGTGAATCATTAGCATTATTATTATTTCAACCATAGTAAAATCGCACATCAACACTTAGGAAAAGGGGAAAAATTACATTATTCATTCAGAACAATTTCCTATGATAATACAAATGGTACCCAGGACAGATCTTTGAAATGGATACTGATTCTTTAAATTCTTCCCTGTCTGTTTCAGGAAATAGTGAGATCCTGTTGATAATGAAGTACAATGTGTCTAAAGTTCACTTCTAAACACTTGGCTCTTTGCTGTGAAAGTCATCTGCATTCTCTTTATAATTCAGAGCCACCAGAGATCTGCTTAATCTTGGAGATCTGATCCAATATCATTCGGAAAAATCCTTGATAATAGTTCTACCATTCAAATCAATGAAAGAACTAAAGCTTACTGCTTGTGTCTTCTTAAAAAAATCCCGAGGCAGGGGAATAAGACCTTGGCTTATGGGTTTGGAGATTTTGTTGTTTGCAAATAAAATGATTATTACTATTATTATTCAAGTTCTTAATCAAGGCAAGCAAATGGCATCTGTTTGTTATCATCCTTCCTACAGAAGACAAAGGCTCCAGTCCCTATGGTACTGACTGCTGGCCCCAAGTGGTTGCTGGATGTGACTTGGCAAGGAGTAGAAGACAACAAAAACAACTGCATTGTGTACAGCAAAGGTAAACACAAGCCGATTTTTCTCTTACTTTCTTTTGCAAGGTATTAGCATCAAAATATACCTATTGCATAACAGTTAGAGAAATGGACTAGTTTGTTTTCCCTTGTCTTAAATTATATTATTTTGCATTCCTATTTTACTACCACATTCTTTTCCCCTCTTTTCCCCTCTTTTTTCTTCTTCCTTTTCTTTTCTTTTCTTTTCTTTTCTTTTCTTTTCTTTTCTTTTCTTTTCTTTTCTTTTCTTTTCTTCCTATTATAGAAAAGCCCACAGGGTGTGTGTAATGTACTAAATGTTTTACAAACACAGAGGGACATAAGCTGACCTAAGACATACCATCCACTTCTCTCTGAGACTTAGTGCCTCTTGGGAAACCTCAGATCTGTAATTATACACTTTAAATAAGTGAATTCTTTCTAATACTTTATATGACATACCAGATTGCATTTTTACTTGTTACATTGCATTGCAGATTACTAATTGAAATCTTAGTTTATAAGAAAGATTCAAACTTGATTGGACTATGATAAAAACTCATGTCAGCATGATAAGAGAAGATAAGTGCAACTAGATTTCAGGGTTGTTACATTTGACATTGCAGTATCCAGGGACGTTCCAGTTTCTGTGTGGTGGCAATGATGATGGTTCACTATAATGTAGTGACTTACTGGAATGCATATTGTTCCTGTTTTATGTGAATTGTCAGATTTGCTCAGGTGAACATAAGTTTTTATGAGATACTCTCCCCTGCTCCAAACAATTTACATCTAAGCTACTGCATCCAACAGCTACTTTGGCTCAGATGCGAAGGCACTGAGTTCAGTCCATAGTAGCCCGGACTATGCACCATGCTGTTTAGTCAGTCACTCAGTCACTGTGAAAGCTCTGTACATGTGGTTATAGTATCATTACAGCATGTTATAAAAGCTACTTGAATACATGGATAAGAATAACCTATTTAGTGTAGCTGGTTTTGGCATTCCCACTGAAGATCAGGTTGCAAAACTATGACTTTCCTTCCTCGTGTTTCAATTACCAAACTCAGCACTTTGTGAATACTTCAGAACACATGCACTGTTCTTGTTTAATTTCTTTTAGGTTTTATTTCTAACCAAACAGACCTACCGAGATCAAAGATTTGTTTGCTGAGGCAACCTAGTGACCATTTCAGCATAGAAGCATACAAGCAAATAAGCACCCATATCAATATATTAACATACAAAACACTAATCATAACATCAAAGACTCCTAAAAACTTACTAGAAACAATTACAACTTGTTCCTATAATCATTGCAATTTATACACTTATAAGAGGATTGCTTTTAAACTGCCATAAGCCTTTGAAAGTTGAAACGCTGAAAACAGGGAATTTGCATGTTAAAAATGAGTTGCACACCAGGGTCTTATAAATTCTTTCTGTTATAATTACTGAATGCCAACACATTCATTTTGCAACCTGAAACACCTGCAGTACTAGAGAACTGGGCTCATATCTAAAAAGGGTTGAGCTGCCCTTCCTTTGCAGCTTTCTGATTGCTGCCCAAATGAAAGAAGTTGCAAAGTGTTCTAAGTATAATATAGTGATACTTTTTTCATGAATCCAGAACTGCAATTTGCTATTCATAGTATTGAATACAGTTCATAGGCAAACTTTTCTGCAACTTTCTTTTTAATATAATGAGAAATTACTTTCACGCCAAAATACAGCTTCTGAAAATTCCCATAGGATGATGTCTTATCAAGTATTATATTCTTGCTGTAATTATAATAATACTTAGCACATATATACCAGTAAGACTTTTCATCTTCAAAGTACTTTACAAACACTAACTAATTCATTATACAGTTTCAGTGCTATCTGTGTGATTGAATCTATTGAAACATGAACTTTTTTTTCAAATACTAAAAACTTTCTTCAGTTTGGCATAATCTAACTGGAATAAAATGTTATTCTTTTCATTCAAATATGCTGCATTTTGTTGTACTAATGTTGTTGTTATTTTAGTACTTGGTAACAAGGTATTGTGTGATAATTGTATAGCGTTCAAGATTATTTCTGATAGCTATACCACACAATGTAGATGCATATTATAACTGAAGTGAAACATAATTGATAAATACATGCTAAATACCTGCAGCTTCACTAAAAGAATGTGGGAAATAAGTTGCAGATGTGCTTTATCTTCACTACATTCTGCTCATCTCTTTGCACTTTGAGTTGGCTGTTCTGTTGTTCATGAAGTACCTACACTTGCCTTGAACCCTGTTGGGATTTTTGTACTAGAAAGATTAATTGGTTTGGATCACAAAACAATGTCAAATAGAAGATGGTAAAATAAATAAATACAATAATGTTTCTTCCTTCAATTTGTATCTCATCGTTCCAGGTTACATTGCCTTGATTTGTGTTAGCTTTCTGTCTCCTATAGTGCCATTACCGCTAATGAAATGGTGTCAGCTGGCATGAAGTTGTAATTCGATGTTGTCTTGCAGTTGCATGTGTATAATTTTGTTAGTTTGTTTAGCAATACATTGTTATTTCTGAAGGCAATTAGCTGAACAAAATGTGTGGTATTGTACATGTACATGATTCAGTCACCTGGGAACTGTTTGTCTCACTATATCCAAGATAAGATGAGTAGACTAAATTGGCAGATTTCTAAGAGGAAAGTAAGTTGGAGAATTGGCTAGCATTAAATGTTACTGGTCAATCAGTTGCTGACTTAGAAGTGCATGTCATATTTCTTTTTAGCTTATTACGGTGATACCTTTGAGAACAGAATTTTCCCCAGATCTATCGCAAGAGCATAGGAATGTCATCTTGACTTCCAGTTCATTAGAAGCTGCAGGCGCTGTAGTCACCCACATATTGCACACAGAAGAATCACAGGGAGATTTTCAAAATTGAAAGAGGAGATCAGTATGTAGTTCCTACAGAAAGTGAATCTGAGATGGCCAGCTAACTCCCTGTTTGCCTTTAAAACTCTCCACAATATTTTCACTAGGTAAGTAAACATGAAAAGTGTGTATATATATGATGCACATATATAGGATTGCAGTGCTATGTTTACACAGTGGAATCTCAATTCAGCTTTATATAAATTTGTAGATTAAGAAACTTTGGTTATTTCAATTCATGCATCAGAGTACATTTAGGGTGAATAGCTAAATGATTATTCAACATTTGAAATTAATTTTATTTAGTCTAGAATAACTTATTTCTATCTGTATTCTTTAAACCTACATTTCAGCAGCACTAAGACAAATTAGAAAAGGGAAAAACAGCTTATTAGTAGCCCTTTTTACAGCTCTGATACAAGCTGGTTACATTCATGGCACGTGTCATTATCCCTTTCATTTTTTTTTTAAAGGAAACATTTACAACTATAAGTACACAAAAAAGCATGCTTTTTGTTTTAATATTTGTGTCAAACTTCTCTCATGTCTTGAAAATACATTGTTCAGTAATTTAAGAGATCTCCTAGATGTAGTATCTGAAATTTTAAGATAGATTTTAGAAATTGTACTTTATATAGATTTACAAATATGTTCTTTCAGAAGACAGCTACAGAGTTTCAGTAATTTGAGATACAGATACATTTGAAGGAAGTACTCATGCATGAACTATAAGTTCATCGCAACTTAATGTACTTGAGAAACATTCATGTCTAACATAGAATTGTGCACCAGATTTGGTAAAGCTGTAAAACCAGAGCTAGGAGTCCAACGGCAACCTAGAAAGGGGCTGGGGTATTAACTGTAAATCTTCCACTGGGAATGTAAGGGATTTAAAAAAATGAAATAAGACTGAACAGAATAGAAACTGTGTAAAAAATGCGGTTGCCGCAGACTGAAAAACATACCCATATAACACACATTTTCATAGATATTATTTAAACCATTTATGTGAAATGTATGGATACCATATGTTTAGTGGCATTGTTAAAACAGGGTGCCTGTACAAATATTTAGCTGTGGGAATTATAAAATCATAAGGCGATTAAGTTAGCTAGTTGTGAAATTCCAATATTGCTTTTTAAATGACTTCAGGATATAGGAGGTGCTAAGGTTATTATCTGTTATCAGGAATACAGCGGAATTGTACGACTGGATAATAACTAAACAACTGACACAATGTAAAATTACATTATCAGTGTGTTAAAACAAAATTGCGCCCTAAAGGAGTCTGCATGCCAGCTCAGAGCTGCAGTGTAATTATGCTTAACTCTGATAATTAAAATACAACGGAGATCAACAGAATCATTTTCATTAAGAAAATTATTAATGATGGTGGTATAGCAGTAATTGATTGCAGAGCACCACAGGATATCTGTGCAGGAAAACCAACATGTTTAATATATGTCTAGGACCATTTGGCTGTGTTGCCTAACGCTACGCATGCTTAAAGTTCAGGTGGGAGCTGCAGCGAACATTTTGTGCCGGAAACCGAAAACGGCTGCTTTGAAACGGGCGGTGGGAGGGCAGGGAGGTGCTGACGGAGGCGGGCGGGTGCCCGCCCCACGCACCCCCGCGGCGCTTCCCGTTAGGCGGCGGGCAGTTTTGCATGCACCTTCATGATTTACTGCGCTGATTTCCTTCTCGGTCTGGCCTCCCTGAGCAGTTTATGCCCTTAGTTATTAGTGAGAGGATGCAGCCGGCGGGAAAAGAAATGTTCTCGCCCCGGTGCTGTTCCAGGCGCACCGATGAAACATTCGTAAGTGATTCCACCGGTGATACTGTTAATTGCCCCAGTGGTACTGAAACGTGATACCGGATGCCGCAAAAAGCCTCTATTCCTCCGTAAGAGAAATCACAGTCAGTGCCCGCTGAGAGACTATAACCAAATCTAGCTAGAAAGGATGTTGCCTAAGGGTAAGAACCAAGAATTCTCATTTTCTTTTTGTGAGCATAAAAACAGGGGAAAGTATTCTGGGGAGCGATTCTCCGCCTAGCTAAGCAATGGGTGCTTGTTGTTCAAGCAGATGTTACTTTTGAAAGCTGCCCAAAAAAGTCTATTCTCCAATCACAATGGAGAACAAGCCTGCTAGGGTGGATTTGCAGGATGAGATTAGTTAAAATGACAGCTGCCCACACTGAAACTGTGTCATGTAGCTAATTTATAAATAGAAACTATGAAAGAGGCAGAATACATGAGAGGGCAGAGCAGAAGTCAGGGCACCAGGCGCTTTAAGCACAGGTCTGCGGTCAGCTCGGTTAGCACTCACTGTGGATGTGTTGGCCAATCATTGATGTATTTTAAGTTGGTAAATAACTAATTGTTTTCTTACTTCACTAGTACTCAGGGTGAGTTAATTAGCTAATGCATATGTCATACTTTGAAGATACAAATGCTGCAAAAGGGTTACATGCCATTACTGCTAAGAATTGAAGGTAGTTTTTAATTAATATTGTGCATTTAAGTAAATGTCTAGTCTATTTTTTGCCTTCATAGAAAAACGCATCGTTGTAACAGAAGGATTTTTAATTTTTTTCCTTTAATGACAGAGAACTGCTTTTCTTAATTGTTCTATGAGATCCTTGATATCATTTTTCCCCTGTGAGTGAGCTTGCAAAGACCTTTTTTTTTTTGGAATGGTACATTGCTCCAAAGACATATAACATCAGGGACCCTAACGAGGCACAGGTCAAACATTAGAAGCGGTTTAAGCACTGCTGCATTAGGATGCGAGTATATTTTGTTTGGGGTCAGATAATAAATTGTTTAATAGGCCAAAGGTTAACTTGGGGCATGTATTTCAGACTGCAAGGGGCTTTTTTCCACATGTTATTAAAAGCACATTCTGTGAATTTGCTTAGTCCATTGCACATGAGCAGTGAGAACACTGCAGGAGCTGCTGCAGGCGTGTGAGTCCCTGTGGATGTGAGTCCCCTCCATTAGCTAAACAAGGTGCTGAAGCCTTCGGTGGTGCTACAGATTTTTGTTGTCCGTTCATTGTATATCAGTGGGCCGTATGGAAAATAGGAGTTTTTATCAAAATGCATCTGAGGCTCATGCAAATATCAAAGGTCCATGGAAGACCTTCTTTTACACTTATTTCTCCATGACACTGAAAGCTATAAAATATTTCTCAAGAGAAGTAATGCTTTCATAAAATAATATCACAACAGCACCTAAATCCTCCTCAGTAGTTGCCAGCTTGAATGGAACCCTCTGTAATCCCCTGTCATGACCCAGTAGGGAAATATGCCCTCACAGTCACTGGAAGAGTGTCTCATACATACAGACATAAAAGCATGACCAGCAGAAAAGTAGATGGCACCATTCATGTTTGGTTTTGCTGGGACCTTGAGCAGGCAGGATGCCTAATGAAACTATTGCAAACAAACTAATGCAAATCAGTTTTGCTACTTTTTTCCCTGGCTGCACAAGAAGACAAGATTTTGCCCCCATGACTATTGATATTTATTGCTTGTTGATAGAAGCCACAGTGTTCTGGACTTAATCCAGACAGGAGAGAAGGAATGATCCCAGCCTCAAAAAACTCACAAAGCAAAACAGAAAGACTATACTGTTTCCTCCTTTTTGTTTTATACCTGTGCAGGTAGATCCAATGGGGGATTATCTGCTTTAGGGAGTTTAGAGGCCAGGGCCTTGTAGATAATCTTAATTATCTACAAGAATAAGGTTATTTTGTGCATCTCTACCGAATTTCTGTAGTGTTTTTCTAATAGCATAAACATAAATATTATGTGCCCTCTAAATTCTAAGTCTGTAGATAATAAAAGGAAGATCACAAGAAATGTGGCTGCATTTCCCTTTTCAATATGATAATGTTTCAGTTCATTATTAGTGTATTTCATTCAAATAGCAGACAAGTGATATTTTTAGTTTGTTTTCATTAAGGTAGTGTATGTAGCTTTTCTTTCTTTGCTCTTCTTCTCTTTTATTTTGTCATTTATTTCATGCTTTGAAATTTGAATTCTTTCTAATTTGAGGAGGAAGAAATAGTCAGAATACTGATATCATTTCCACAGAATGATATGTCTTGGGACTGAGGCTGTAAAAAGCTGTAAACTAACATGTTAAGTCGACCACTCACTTATTAAACGTACTAGGGATGGAAAATAAGCCCAGCCTGTATTTCACACTGGGGCCTAATGAAAATAAATATAGCTTCAACATTCAGACCTGTTTGCAAAAAATAAATGCAAGTATTAAGCAGAGATTTTTCTTCTGGTAGTGTATTTGCCCCCCGTTTTTCTAAGTTGATTGCAGCAGAGTTGGTCATTTAGATATCATTTTAAGAAAAATGTTTTCATTATTTTCAGGATATGACATAGATGCTAAATGTGTTTTATTTTCTTTTTAATTAACTTGTTTTTATTTTTTCAATCTATTAGGCTAAATAAATATTGAGGCCTGCAGTAAAATACAAGCCTCATGACCCCTGTGGCTCATGGTTGTGTTGCCTCTGTCATCTTCCCTGCAAAGCAGAAGGAAAGAAAAAAGCCCCCAAATTTGCTGAGCCACACATTTCAAGTTGTCAACAACCCCATCCATGAGAAAACAGAAGAAAATATATATGCACTCTGTCCTGTCAAAAGGCTTTCGCCTTATCTTGAGAGACTGTCAGGGCAGGAACATCATGGAATGGACAGGAGTCTATTAAATTAATAAGCTGCTGGATGGTGTCTGGAGAGTTATGATGCTCCATAAATCCAGTCTGATCATGGTGGACAAGGTTTAAATCTGCAGACTTCTAATACACATCCAGTTCCTGTATTGGATTTGAAGTTTTGTGCTGGAGACACAGAGATAGTCCTGCAGCTTGTGAATTAAGATTTATCATTTTTTCATACTGGGTTTTTTTTTTTTTTTCAGTTCTTGACAAAAATGAAAACATCTTAGGGATCCTGGCAAATGTTGCTGCTTGAAATGAAAGAGCTGTTGCCAAGGTGAAACCATGACCTAGAAGCCTAAAATCAAACCTTGGTCATTCTTTTCGGCAGCTCCGTCAGTGCTGAGTGTAAAAAGGTCTGTATGGAAGGCAACATGGCTGGATATATCTGCAGCCTGTTTTATAGGAATTTCCATCAAATATTCCTACTGTGTATTTATGACACAAGACAAACCAATGGTGGCAGGTACGCCATGTAAAAATGAAAGGGAAAAAAATCTAGAGATACGTTCTTCACCCATTATAGGTGCTTCTGTGTGTCACTGACAGCATGACATAAGGCTTCGGTGTCTCTTACCTCTAAATGTATTAAGCCTGGTAGTAATAATTAAGGGAAGACTCTCCCATGATGTTCAAGGTGCTTAGTTTCCAGGAAAATCCGTGTGAAGTGTAACAGTAACGTCAATGTTGACTGTGTAGTGCTGAATAACTGCCTGGAACAGAATCTTGAAATCATTTTGAGTGTATTTTGTCTCTAGCTGCTTACAAAGAAGTCAGTTATGATCACACAAAGGACAAAATTCAGGCCTCTAGTTGTCCACACCTAATTGACCTGCGGGCTTGTGATTTATTATCAGGTCACTAAGCTCATAGTCTTGGTACTCTGGAGACTCGGACAGGTGATTGGTGTGTTCACTTACATAGCCAATGGCACAGCTTGCATTTCTAACTTCTCAAATTCTCTAACAACGTATCAGATCTTACCTAATTTATTTATTGATAATACTGAGAGTCTGTGTTACTTTTAAAAGCAATCCGGGCTCATTTTTGTTCTCATTGTTAAATTAGGAGCTTAAAGAGATTTCTTGACATTAAAAAGGTATAAAAACATTGTGCATGTTGAAAGAAATGAATAGCTCCTGTTGCAATACCGAGGAAATTCTAATATGTGTTTTAGGCTCAGAAAAGTAGATTCAGAGCTGAAAGCAATTGAAAGAGTCCTTCCTGGTGTGTAGGCTTGCTTAAAAAAGAGATTGTGATCAACATGTAATCCTCAGTCACGTTCTTACATGCATCTCCATCCATTGTCTTCTGGAAATTACCTAACGGCTGCAGCCAGAGATCATATGTGACTGCATCCTGACCTCTCTATTGATCCTTGGGATCCGTCTGTATCCTCACTTATCCAAAGATCAATTTCTCCCCTTTTCCCATTATATCCCAGCCTTGCTCCCTGCTATGGACAGAGGCCCCGAGGAGCCGAACTTCACAGCTCGCTGTGAAACTGAGGCCAGCAGCACCGCTCCAATTCATTTTTCCTAACCCAGTGGAAACTTCCCACAGTTATTGGGTCAGGCCATGAAGGGCGTATGGTAAAATGGGGAGGAGGGAGAGTGGAGGCTAGGAAAAGAAGGATGAGGAGCAAAACGTGGGAGTCCCTTGCACAGAGACTGGATGTTCCTCCTGCTCTGCACGTGCATAGGCAACTCCACCTGGTCTGAATAATTACATCTTCACAGGTTAATAAGCTTTGAGGGAAAAAATTATGAATTTGAAAAAGAGTTTAGAAGACAGAGTAATTCCTGGCTAACATCATAAAGCACTTGAGAAAAGTGCTAGTATTAGCTTTATATATTACAGGAGAACACTGGTTTTCTAATAAATCAATGAACATAGAAGATGAGAGACATAGGGAAAAATAACATCTTAGGGTGTGTAAACCAATATAGAAGGAATATTGAAAGCTTAGATTGTATTGGAAACAGTAGAAGAGTTGTGTGTTCAGGCTTAATTAGACAGCTTTAATAATTGCTGTAACTTCTTGTTTAAAAAATAGAAATATGTAGTCAGATAACACATGCTGTGCCCTATGACATTATTATGGTAAATGGAGTATTCTTGTTTGTAATAGTAGTGACATAGAAACACACACAAGCTGAAAGTTTGCTTTTACAATTGAATATATAAAAATAATGCGATAGCAAAATGTCATTGAACAATAAGGACAGTGCACAAATTACTGAAGATCAGAACAAATGAAAGACAGTCTCAAGAAAACCAAGAATCAGTCGGTTAGCAGGAATTGACTGATATGCCCTAACCTTCAACTCTGAAACTGTGATGAAGTATTATGGTTGATACAGTTAGCTGAAGCAAACGTTCAGAAATGTTGGAACGTCTGAGGCATGGGGGAGTGAACTGGGTCTTTGGCCAGCCAAAAAGTTTGCTAATGTAAGATGGGCAATTGAACTTAAAATACGCGATGAAAAGGAACTTCTTTGCAGTCGGAAATGAGAGGGGTGGCATCAGGTGATCACTGCTTCTTTTATTAATAAACTGTTCTTTTAAATGTGAACAGGCTTGTTTTTATGGTGGCTGCACGTGCATTTTAATGCATTCAAATTATGAGAGGTTTAAATGCATTTTCAAGTTACAATTAAATGAAAATTTAAAATAAGACTGACAGATTGCTAAGGCTAAGTCAGTTTTATGATTAAGGTTCAATTAAATTATATTTATCATTGCAGCAAATGAAGTATAAAATCACAAACAATGATATTTTTCAGTGGCTTGCTTTGGTGGAAAGTGTAGCCTGAAGTATGACTTCAAGACTTTTACCTTCCATTCCCTCCTAAAATAGAAATTAATTAGGGCTAAACAAGAGTTGGCTATATGTTCAGAGCCTCATCCTGAGAGTCTTTTGTGGACCAATGGTCCAGGAGCAATTTACTAAGAAAACTGCTTTGAGATACAAAATATTATGTATTTTATTTGGTTTTGACTTGATAAGTTAGGGGAAAAAGTTGAAATTTTAATAATGATTTAAAAAATGAACGGTTTTTATTGCTTTCATGGAAGCCACTTTCGGCTGTTTGCACTGTCTAAGAAAACATGCTGATTGCTCTGGTTATATAACATGTGAGTCTCCACGTCTTTCTGTTAAACTCCTTAAATACAGTCATGCCTCTTGTCGTGTACTTTCTATTTAAATCTCTAAATGTCATAAGCTTTGGAGTGAGTCAAGGAAAGAATACTTTTTTGTACATGCATGCTGTTTCTCGGTTTCATCTGCTGCATCATTCCATGTGAAACAGGACAATTTTCCAACTTGCCACAATATGATGATCTGTCTCCTATATGTATGGTACTGTATGGTCTTTAGGATGCACATTACAATTCCTAATTTATTTTCCCTTCATTTTAGCATACAGAAATGTGCGTTAAAGAAACAACATTCTTGCATTCTGTTTCTTTGGTTTGAACTTAGTTACATAATCTAGGAAAAACATAACAAATGGATTAACTTTGGAAATTGAGTGACTTGACTTTTTTTGGCATATCTAAAAACAGATCCAGAGCCTCACAAAAACTGATGTTTCTTCCAAAACACCATTCCTCTGCTTTATAAAAGTGTTCCTAAGTGACGTTAAGCAGAAAAATTAATTTCAAATCAATAACACATAAAAAGAAAAATCGATAATATATTCAGCGAGAACATTCCAAAAAAGTGATGAGCTGATGTATGACCTTCTTCTCTTTAAGAACATATGTACGTGTTCAGCAAAGCTAAGCATGGTCCTAGAGTTAGCACTTGGATTTTTACTGTGTTGCTAATTATTGCAAAGTCTAAAGATCTGAATAGTTGAATACTGCAAGGTATAATTATTTGGAGAGAATTCAGGTCCTGAGTCAGGAAAGTCTCCAAAAGCACACATTTAGAAGTGCTTTCCCTAACAAGAGCATTTTATTTGGGAATTTTTTAGGCTGTTAAACTGATATGTGTGAAATCTAAGCGTCGGTCCTTAAGCTGAAGATACTGAAGAAAATTCTTAAGTTCTGAGCTGCCATTTTGGTGTGTCAATTTTGTATGTCTGCATCATGTTGTCTTTGAGACTTTAGCATTTTAGAAGAATCAATAGGAGCTGATTAGCTGGGGTTTCGTTTGAGCGCATTAGCCTGACAGACAACCATTAATGTCAAGTAGCATTCTTTTTTACTCAGAATTTCTTTTCCTTCTTTCTTTCTTTCTGAAGGAAAGTTGGGTCAATTTGCTTTTGCAATTGGCAGATTCCAGCTACCATTATTATTAATGTTGGCTACTGGGGAAAAAGAAACATCTTATAGCTTTTACCAGTAAATCTGAATCTAATTCTCTGTTTTGGAAATGATCCTATCAGATTTCAGCTTTATTCCATGAATCATACATCTGATTTATCAACCCCTGTCACATTTATGTAGTAACAACTTGTCAGATATTGGTAAGAGGTTGGCTATGATTCATACTGCAATGAATTAGCTAGTTGTAGCCCCCCAAATTAGCCAGTAGACACGTAATTCAGTGAACCCAGTAACCCAGCTGAACGCAATGAAAAATGTGTGCTGTCCCTGATTATTTATTTATATATGACATCTCTGAGAAAAATGCATTATTTGTTAAGCTAAAGAATTTTGTAGAATAATACTGTAAATGGAGAACATAGAAATAAGGAAAAGTTCTACTCTAAGGAACTTAGTACAACAACTCTATTTTCCACCTCATAATTTTCCTCATTCTTTTTTTTCATTTGTTGAAACTTCCTGCTTTACACCAGTTCAGGTGCACAGAAAGAATGTCCAAAACAGATGAACCAAGTCTGTTTGAGTAGACCTTTCTAGCATGTATGACATAGCATGATAATTATAAGTAGACAAAGATACTGAACTCTGCCCTTGATAGGCGGAAAAAAATTGTCACAAGACCGGGTAAGTCATCAGCAGGGACTTACAAGTTCCCCTTCATCATAGATCCTAAATATTTTGTAATCAATTGGGCTTTTTGGCAAATTGAAACACCAGTGATGCAGGACTTAGAGTTCAGGAGATAAAAAGGAACTGTCGGAAGTAATTGAGTCCCAACATTATGATAATGTGGGGTTGCTTAATTACATTTGCCTTTGTTCTCTTTTGAAAATAGGATACATCATTCTCTCTTTTTCAGAGTCTATATAGTAGTCTAAGTGTGATAACCTAGCAGTTGACTACGTATAGCCAGACTAATAAATAAGCTTTGCAGAGCAATGACGTGCATATTGTATCTTCAAAATCTTTTTATATTTTCTACATAGAATATTTCATGTAAAATAAAGTAGTTGTACATGAGAAAGAGGAACTTTTATGCAATACTCTTCATGTTTGAGCATCTCAAATGGTGAATGCCTGAATCATGGCATTCATGCTTGAAATGGAGGAGAATTTTTCTTGAGTGGAAATGTTTTTATAATACCTTATAATATGTGCAGTAACATTCCACATCCTTTTAAGGCAGGAGGTAATAAGCAAACATTTCAAGCATTATTATTTAGGAAAGGTTGGGGTTCTCAGCATGTCTCTTTATATCTGTTGCTATAAAGAGTCAAAGGCAATAAAGGATTATTTGGAAGTATACTGATGAACTGTTGAAATGTAACCACTCAGTCAGGCAGGCTTTTGATAACTGTTGTATATACTTGGAATTTGAGGTGATGTCATGTAGCATGACTACATCTTATCTGGTTTCCATAAGAAAAGTGAGATGTTTTTCTCAATTTATTTTGGTGCCCTCTTTTTTCATTTTTCCTTGTACATGATTCTTCTTTTAGGAGATTTAGTATTAAACACTTACTTTCTTATCCCACGGACAACTTGCTCTTGCTCTGAGTTGCTTAGAATTTGAGTGCTGTCCAGTCATTAGTTGGAGAGGCATTGTAAGCTCAGAAAAAAATGCAAGGTAAACTTGTCATCATTGTGTCATGAAGGAAAGAAACTAATACTTGAAATATTAGAAACAATTTTGGGGGATTTCATTTGCATCATGTAACTCTGTATTTGGATCCTAATTCATATTTCCCCAGAAATCACTGACAATCAGATTTGGGAAGAGGCTGTAATTCTTGACTTGACACCTTTTTTTCAGAATTGTACCCTTTCCTAATTCATATATTGGTCCAAACTTCAGGCATTACATAAATTTGCTAATCAGGGGAGGTGGTGAATACCTGTTTTTTCTTGGAGAAAGGAAAATGCATAAAGGCAACTGAATGGAGTGAACATCTGTTATTCTAAATTGTCAAATTGTTCATAGTTCTCTCTAATACTTCTCAGGTTCTAGTCTGCTGGCAATATAGTTTCAATAGATGTACTACGGAAAGTGCCAAGACCAGCTTTGACAGGTTTTTTTTTTTTTTCCTCCTCTTTCTCTTTTAATTCCTGTGGGGCTCTGTGATTTTTCATAGCTGGACTGAAGTTGTGTCAACGGGAGACTTGCACCATAAAGACTGAAATGTTAAAGAAAGCTACAAGGAACAGCTTTGAGGCAAGGTTTCAAGCTTTGTCATCACGCTTGAAGAATTTTCTGTTTAATGTACTGTAATGCAGTATTCAATGGGGACAAGTTTAATTGAGTTTTACACAACCCAGTTGGGAGTAACGCTGCAAGGTAGGTGATGTCTAGGTTTTTAATCTTCCACTCCAGAGAGGCTTGTTGACGAAGTGGTTCTTTCTCTTTGTAAGAAAAAAGGGAAGCATGAGAAATGATACATCCGTGGATAAAACCAATTGGCAACCCCCAAAGGAATGAGGGCGATAAGGCGAATCCAGCACTTGTAAGAAATAAAAGAATCCAACTGTTCATTTAAATGAGAAACAACACATGTGATTGAGGAGGCAGGGAGGCTGGTCGCGGGAATGGGGAGGAAGAGACTAACAAACCGAACAGCTGATACTCGAGTTCGGTGTCCCAGACAAACAAGCTAGCGTTTCGTAGGTGGATTACAGGAGAGAGAGTTAATAAGGTATATTTTGTAAAGAGAAAAGCAGAGTTGAACATCTCTTGTATCAGCAAAGGTGGATAAAGTGGCAGGAGGGAGGAAGCTGCTGTTAGGCAAGCCCTACTTAAAGAATCACTATTCCTTCCCCGAGGCCTAACACACTCTCTATCAAACAGTGTAAAAATAGCACTGGACCCTGTCAAAGAGAAAATAATACCTTCTGTGTAAGCCTTAGTGTATTAAACTGTAGTCCTGTTCAAGTTACTTCTGCTAGAACTTAAGCAGCCGAAAGGATAAAAACGTTTCAGACAATATACTGGCAAATCACCTCCCTGTTGTGGCTCTGCATCACTGCTAAAATAAAAAATGTTTAGCTATTCCTAAAAGCAGTGTCTGTTTTTTTATTTAAAATTCTGTTCTTGCCAATGGTGTACTGCTCTGTTTACAGCATATTTTAATTGTCACCTGTAAAGAGATACTGATGTTGTTGCACTTGTTTTTTCTTAAGATATTTGCAAGATTTAACCTGGTGTGTGAGAGAGCCTTGCTTGTTTGTTTGTTTGTTTTGTCCGTGCCTGTGTGTTTGTTCGGAGCGATTTTCCTTCTCGCTCTGGAGTCAGTCACCAGAGGAAACGATCTGTTGTGTTTGGGGATATCTTTCAGGTTTTCTCTGCCACCTTAACATGAAATCTCTAATTGTGCTTCATCAGAACCAAGAGGAATAATGCGCTGTCCTTCTCGTAAAATGCTGTCAGGAGCAAGGGTGGCCTGAATTTAAACAAGCTGTGGTGCTGGCGTCTGATGTACTCGCAGGCTGGGTTTCCTGCTGCGCTGGGAGCCTTTTGGAAAGGTTGTAGCGTGAAAAGCGCTGCCAGGCAGGAGGACTTTGCGGACTCCTCTGTAGCAGCTTTGCTAACCTTGCTAACCTGCCTTGGACAACTCTGAGTGGAATAAACAGCAAGTTTAGCCTAATGCTTTTCTAAAAGCTCACCAGTACCCCTGTCTCTGCCCGGATACAGTGACTTTAACACCCACTCGTGGGGAGGGAGAGCAGCCTTGGCAGCTCGTCCAGCCTGCTGACGGGCTGCGAGTGGGGGGTGGATTTCATAACGCCGTGGCAAGCCTCAGGAACCAGCTATTGTGTGGGAGGGTTGAATTTCACCCTAGGAACACATACGGTGAGACAAATGGAAAATTGCAGCAGAATATGCAGAGTTTACACTGTGCTTCTTTCCAAGGTACCACTAGAATTCCTGTTAAATTTATAAATACAGTACACATGCAAAGTACAGAGCTGAGCAAATAATTCACAATGAATAATTTATCTGACAAATTTATCCTTTTTTCTGCTCATGAAATATCCATGAACAGATCTGTGATTTGTAACTGCAACCTTTACAATGCATTAGCATAGGTTTTTTTTTTTTTAATTTCCTTTTGTAGTTTGGTGTAAAAAAGTAATTCCCTGTTATTAATCATATTAGCATTTTAAATAGTCCAAAAGTGGGCTTTGAAGTTCAGCCATCAACTAAGTGAAGGGACTGAAGGAGATAGGTGTTTTTACCTTGCTGCTGCAGTTGTTTGTCCAGAAACATTTTTCAGTAGGCTAACTTTGCAAGGACACATCGCATTCATTTTTATTTTGGCAGCCTCTCTTCTGCATAGAAAAATACAGAAATGTCTGTTCTTTAATGAAAGTAAATATTGTGAGCAATAATATCCTCTGAAGCACAGCTCTCAGATGGAAAACTGAGGGGGGAGGGCTTGGGGGGGAGGGGACTGCACCCACAACTTTTGTTAAAGCAATGCATATTTTGAAGGATTTTGTGGTATATCTCTTTTCAACCCCAAGACAGTCTAACACATAAACTATATCCCCCTTGTAGCCTGACAGTGGCATCCCTTTGTCTATATGCATGGGCTGAAAGCATGGGGGGAAATGAGAGGCTTATTTCATAATGGCTTAGTAAAATGTGAAGCCACTGTTTTCAAAAGGAATTGCTTGTGGTGAAATAAACATAAACGAAAAGCCTGGGGTTTTCTGAGGTAAACAGTTTGGAAATGTAACGTTAGCAGATATGCTTACTGAAGATTCTTAGAAGATATGTTTTGTTCAGTGTCTGCTCATTTGTCTATTCTCATGTTGCATCTACAATCAAGCAAAATCATCACTGTTTACTGTGGACTAAACCCATTATAAGTTCCTGCTTTCAGTGAAGTTGTAAATTGAAGCTTTTGCAGCCCTGTTAAAAATATAGTTAGACATTTTTATTATTGACGGTCTTTCCATTTGTTGAATTTCTCCCATTTTTCCAAAATTCTCAAAATATTTTTAATGTTTCCCAAATTTTATCTTTATGCATGTAAAGCTGTAACCTCCAAAGAACATTTAAGAAATAGGAAGGAATATAATAAAACTGTGAGCTATTGGGAAACTTTAAGTGGGACTACTGCAACCAAAATAATTCACATATTCTTCCTTAAACGTATTTAAGGTTAGTGTATGCTTTGTGAGGCTCTCACAGATTCAATATATAGCTTTGCTCAGAAGAACAGCTGTAATGATAGCATCTATCAGGTCAATAGATCTGCTCATTGCCTGTATTCAGAATTAAATCTGTAGGCTTTGCTGGAAAAAAGGTGTTTGCTGTATTTCATTTTTGATGGTACTGGAGAATTCAATACAGCTAAGAAAGAATTAACTGGATTTTACTCATATACATCCTCATCAGAATTATTTAATAAATTCTAAGCAGTTCTCTATCAGTACAAACCTACTGAGGGCATTGAATGTCTTCAACAGCTCTCATTAAAAAAGATCTAAATTGGACTTCAGAAACACTGTAGTTGGTGATGAGTTATACAGAAAGAACCCAGCTTGACTTTCAGAGCCGGGATGAGTTTACAGAATTCACTCGTACATATAATAAATGAGTACACTGAATATAATCAAGATGTTATGAGAAGCCCAACCTCTGTTTATAATGAGCTGTGACTAAACATAATAAAAATAAATAATTCAATAATTCCTTTTTTTAGGTATTACATAATAACAAAAAATAAGACTTTCAAACCAAATTCCACTTCAATCAGTGAACAATGAATGAAGAAAGAAGTAAAAAGGAACTCTGGCTTCTCTTCATTCTGAAGGCATAAGACAGTTTTGTTTGGTTGTAAGAAAAACAGGCATAAGATATTCTGCTTGCCTTCTTTACAAAGCTATTCCAAGCAATAAACCACTGAATGTTCTCAGAGAAATATTTATACCTTCCCTAAAAATGTTGATGAAGATAGATTAGAATACAAGGAAAGAAGCTACTGTAGTAACTCCTCTGGAATATTCCCAGCTGCCAAGATCCAGAGCGTGTCTATTCTCATATCCATCCTAATTCATTCAAAAATGAATGCTCAGCCTCAGTGGATATCCCTGAGCAGATGTGGCCAAAGTTGGTAAAAGTAAATCTAAATCAACTTTAGTGGAACTGGTATTTAGCTCAAACAGCAAAGTATATCTTGTCTTTTGTCATAATTCTGACCTCGTTCCTCTTCAGTATCCCATTTGTAAAAAGTTGTAATTTTGCCATTTCAGTGCTGGAGCGGAATAAGATCAGGGAACAAGGGATTTTCTGAAGTACCATCGTACTGGACATCTTTGTTCCTCTCTCAGAATTGGAAATCCCCTTATAGTTGCATGTTCGTCTTATTTAGAAAAAAAAAATTGTTGTGCAAGGAGCTAAAGAATTCTATAGATCCCCTATGTATTTTCTTTTGTCCTTTGATAAGATTGAAGTTGAATATTTTGGTGAAGCGGGCACCTGCCACTCTACAAGAAGCATCTCTAGCCTTCATACAGACAAATAGACAAAAATTTGACATGGGTCTCAATCCTAATCTTTTTTAAGTAATAACAAGATTTCACAGTATTTTCGCTTTTCATTCCTTTACATGTAAATGGTTTGTATCCAGAGATGACAGTCGCATCCATACCTGCAAAAGTCAGGGTAGTGTGGTGCCTTCTCTTGGACACGCTCATTAGAGAAGGTGCCGTTCTGGACATCACCTTTAGCAGTGATGATGGAAAGGAAAGAACTGCTTCTGCTTCTATACGTACTGCTTCGGAAGGGAGACTTGGGTTTTGTGGCTTGCCAGAGATTAAGTGAGGAGTTAGAGGAATAGAAAATGGGAACGGTTGTGAGCTAGACTAAGTGAGAGGTAATAGACCAATAGTAGTAGGTTGGAGGGACAGTTTTGGGTAGCAAAGGTGAGAAGTTGCACTTGGCCAAGTTCAGCGAACATTAGGGGCATAACTTCAAAGAAGAGGTGCAGAGTAGGCTGCAGGGAGACCTGAGCAGGGAAGTCACAGATGGTACTCGGGAGGAAAATAAGTGTCCTCCTGAAACCTTCTGCTAGTGGGATGATCGTCTAATTTAGTAATGGGAGTTATTTCAAGTTATTTCAAGCCTGTGCTTTAATGGCAAATCGCTGAATTTAAATTGATAACTCTTGAGAGCAGCACAAATGAGAACTGAATACCTATGCAGCTGCAAGAATTTTGTTTGATTGATTGGTTTTTTTTCTTTCTCAAAAATGACAAGAAAATAATATATTAAGATAACATAATTGGGTAGGAATCAGCAGGGCTTAAATGCAGTCAAGTCTATAAAGGAGGAGTGTAGAAGCTGTTATAAACACATGAAAACATCACCCAGAAGCACAGACTGCAAAGATGAAAAACACACAGGGAAAGAATAAGAAAGTGAGAATTTATCTTTCTTTCAGAGATGATAATGCCAGCACACCTATTATTAATAACATAGTGTGTAATCATGAATGTTTCCTATAAATATATGATATATATTTACTCTGTTACATATAATTAATTTCTGATATTCTCTTGATGTAATTTGAAACAAATTCTAAGAACAAACTCTCAAAAGTCATATGTGTAAATATTAACTCTGAAGTCTAAGAGTGATCTATCCAAGTTACTCATTATTTCGCTCCTGATCAAGTGAAGATCAAAAGATAAAGGTGTTAATATACTATGAGAAGAACAAACTTTATGTGAAATTTTACTGTGGCATTAGAGAGTGTGGAGCTTTATAATTGCTTTCTGGAAAAGAATTGCCTTCTTTTTTCCCCCATCTGAGTTCTGAATTTAGTGTTGAAATTGCAAAATCCTTTTTTTTCTGTTTTTTATTCTTATTTGTCTTTATTCTTCTTATATATGCTGCTTTAAACTTTCTCACTGGATTTTTTTTAAATGGAAAAAACCTGGATATTTAGTTTGTTGTGTTAAAACTTACCAGATTAAATCTGTTTTTTTCCAAATTAAGAGAGCTTCATCTCCATTTAACATTAATTTTAACACTGGAATTTAGGAAAAAGAGTTCAAATGTGAGATTATCTAGCTGTGGTTCAGACCCCTAAGTGATGACTTAAGATTTTGAGAAGAAATTAAATTTATTCTGTCATGTTTGAATTTTTTTTAAGAAGGTTTTTTTTTTTATGAATGATAAGTTTTCCATTGAAATAGAGAGCTGTACATTCTTGGGGTACAGCCCAATTCTGTTAATGTGTTGCAATTACTAAAAAATTGCAAGGAATGAATGATTCCCAGGAAATGAACAATGGAAAATATGGGTGCGTTAATCAGTCCATTTTGTCCTTCTTTTGCCAAGAAAAGAAAAGTGTAAAAAGCAAGCATGCAAGCAAGCATCATACTCTCTCTGATATTAAAATCTATGGGAATTTGATGAGATAAAAGAAATGTTAAATGAACATTCTTCCTCTAAACAGACATGTCTAGAAAGGCAATTTTAGTAGTACAGCAGTGTAGCATTTTGTTTTTTCTGCAATAAAGCCATCAGATCAATAAAAAATTATGTAGCAGATTATTATTACACTGTGCTCACCATAGCTCTAATCGTAAATAATACACCAGTTATCCTGGTTATATTAATTATAATTAGAATGCAGATAATGCAGACGGTCTTTTATTACTAGAGCCAAATCAATTTTCCAGTGTTATTCAATGCAAGGTCACACAAAGTTGTTGAAGCTCTTAGACTTCTTATGAAATGACCTGCATATGTAAGAGAGGGTTTGGCTCAGCTGTGCAAGGCACATTGACTGGGAAGTGCATTGAAATAATTACAGCCATGAACTCTTGCCTATAATGGCAGAATTTCATTTTATAAAGTAAGCATAGCTGTAATCCAGGCTTCTTTATGGTGGGAAGCCTCATAAATCTTTCAGAGAAGACCAAGTCTTTCTCTTATTTGTAAAGCAGAAATCAAAATGAATTCGTTTTAGTTGTTATTCTTTCCATATATTCTGTTGTGTTAAATGCACTGAATGTGTTCTTGTGTATTAATAAGAACAAATTTAAAAAGAAGAAAATGAGGCATTTTGCTTCATTATTTCAGCAGAGACTGTTTTAAAGTTCACTAGTTTAGGCTCTGGGGCTCTCCTGGATCACTTAAAGCTTTTATCATCTTTTAGGATTGCACTGGCTTAATGTATTTGTCTTCTATCTCTCATGGTTTCAGTTTAACTCAGACTCACAGAGGAACTGATATGTTTAAAATGTACCTGTCTGTCCTGTAACTGATGAGTAGATTAGTCGGACACTGCCAGATACTCATCTCTGAAATGCACTCGATTCATATGTGTAAATGACACATAGCAGAGAGCAAACGGTTGTTGAAAACTGTATTTTAGTTTTGTGCTTTTCTGCATTATTTAACTGTGTATACAGATGGGCATTAGATATTCTGTATCCCATATACTTGCATTTTAGAATTCACTTTTCTTCTTTTTGTTCTATCTGTCATGTACTGAACTGTTTCCGCAGAAACAAAGCAAACAACAGTAAACACAGCGAGGCTGAAAGTAAGCTCCAGTTAGTGAGAGGCGCAATGCTGGGAGCAATTTAAAGAATAAAGGGTTTGTTGTTATTTGCTTGCTTGCTTACTCTTTTGTTTTGTTTTGTTACTCAACAGAACAGAAGCTATAGAAAAAAAGGAATAGCCCTCCACAAAAAAATCCATGCATTTATTTGAAGATAGCAGTGATACTTAAATCTTTAATATTCCCCTACAAACCATGCTCTCAGGTGTGTTTGCAAATTTACTTCTAAATCAGCGAGAATCTGGCACGTGTACCTGAGCATAGATGTCCAGGAAATCTCTTATATTCCCATGTGTGTATTCAGTCTAACATCTGGCCTCTAAGTCATACCTTAAGTCAGCAGTGTGATGGCATTTTAAAAAGGTGCTCTGACCACTTTTTGAGTTTTAGCTTGTCATACATCCTATTATCAGCAGTACCTGAGACTGAGGAATCAATTCATTTGAATCAAAATGATTCCTCCGGACAATAACCAAGGAAGGAGACAAAGCCATTTGGCAAGCAAATGAATCTTAAGTACACACACCAGAAATGTTTATACTTTGTTCTAGATAAATGTAGCATGTATTTTGATAGCGTAGCACAATGTTCAGCTTATACAATGTGAATGGGTTTTATGTGTGAGAGTGTGAGATATAGAAAGGAAAGGGTGCTAGGGAAAACTAGATATAAATGGACTTTGGGACTTTAACTCAAATATTGGAGATTTGCACTTTCAAACCAATTTATTCCAAAACTAAATAAGAAAATACAAATAAATGTTCTTCAGAGATATTTCCATGATATATATGGTTTTATAACCATGACATTTCTCATGGACATATCAGTTCTGATCGACTTGATTTAATATTATCCAGAGATAAGTTGAAATCTCTCTGAGCCCCCACATGCCTCTTTATTTTGGTGGCAGTAATTTAATCAGGATTTCCCATAAGCTTCCCATTCTCTACATACGCATTGCTGGTTTGTTTTGTTTTATTTTGTTTTTTAATTACAGTAGTGTAATAGTACTTACAGTTTCAGGCCATCACTTTCTAAGCTTTAAGCGTAAGATAGAAAAAGAAAACATTTGTGCAAAATTGATTTTAGTTTACCAGGCTTACTAAGTTATTGCTTCATTTTACCCATTAAAACAGCCCAGCATGGATTCCCTCCTTTTCTTCTAAAAGTTGACTATTTTTATATAAAGAAAAAAGACTTATACTTTTGAAAAGTTCGTGTTAAAACCAAACCATACAAAGGTACACTATATGATTGCCTGGTGTACAACTTTTTCTTTTCTTTGCTTAAAAAATTCTGAAGCTCATGGTATATATTCTTGTGAGGGTTTTTTTTAAGGCACTCTATCTCGGAGGTAGCATGTGTATCAGGGGAGGCAGGGATTGCTATGGTAAGTACCCCTGCTTCAAATAATAGGATTTGGGAATTATTTTCAGTCCAAAACATAAGGGGAAAAAATGTCTAAAAGTAACCTTGTCGTCTGAATTAACTTCCATGAGATTCCACTTTAAAATGATATGCCCAGTATTATCATTTTACTGCCAAAAACTGGGAACAATTCCAAATTTTGACTTACAAATTATTGTACTTCCAACTGAAAAAAAGGGAAGCTTTTTGAAGTACTTCTTTTTGTTGAATACTGTAATAGATGGCTCTGTAAAATCCTGCGTAAATGGCCAAGACCGCAAGTTCGAGCTGCCCCCAAGGCAGTCTTATCTTACACACAGGCTTTTAGAAGATTTTTGTTTTGTTCTTGAATGTGTATAGTTTATGTGTTTCATCAGAAGATGCCTAGCTTTTTGCCTGACTCTGCACCGCTGTGTCAGTACCACTCAGGTTCACAAGGGGAGTTAGCTGCAGGATTTGTGCTGCACTGAAGAAGAAAGATTATCTTTACTGTGCGTGTGTGTGTGGAGGGGGGGGTTAGCGCATTGTACACGTCTCTAAACTAAAGACTGCAGGAAAAAATGAAGAGGGCATAACTTTTTAATATACGATAGCATTCCTAAGTCAATATAGCATGCTGGAATTTAGTGGAACATTTTATTATCCAGTGATCATTTTTCTTTCCAGCTTGCAAATAAAATGTTGCTCTTCTTGCATGCATTCATCAGCAGTAGGGTAGGATTCCCATCAGCTGCACAAACTACTTCTCTAAGCGCACCTGACGCTGTCTCCAGCAAATAGATTTAGAAAACATCCTTCCTCCCCTACATACCCTCATGTAGGGATTACCTGCAATGATACAATATATTCTAGCACATGCAGGCAGTCTTGTGTGCCTCTGCTCTATGCTTGCTTTCACTGCCACTGTTTCAGAAATGGCCTTTCTGCCTCCTGATCACAACATGAAGCAAAAAGTACTATCTGGACACTACACGCTAAAAAGTCAAAGATCTGTATGTTATATTATGCCCAAAAGGACATTTCCTTGTCAGTTAAGTTGCTATATACTTTAGTCTGTCACTGATAACTAACAAAATTACAGTATGGTAATTTTAATTGGAAACTATCCATTTTTATCCTTCAGGTTTCTCTGTTATTCCCCATGGCAATCTTCTTTTGTAGTTGACTCCTCTGCATTGGTGCCCATAGCACTTTCCGGGTGGAAAGGCGTAATCGTTGGGGTACTGCAGCTTCCAAATTCGAGTGTTGTGCTGCAGCATCCGAATAAGAGTTTTACTAGAGTCATCGATCAAAGCAGCATGCCAGCTTAGCTCTGCATGGGCTTTTTGTAATTCCTTAATTCTGCTGCTTCTTACTCACCTGGAGTCCTACAAACCTATCTGACAATTAAGGCTAGAGAATGTAAGCAGCAGTCCCCCAAACTCCGCTGGATGTTGGAAAGAGGATGATACAGGCCAGGAAAGGAGACAGGATGGGTTAGATGGAGAAGGTGAAGCTTCCCTTGCTTGAAAGCTGTAGGTAAGAATATTTAGGACAGCAAGGTAAGAATATTTAGGACAGCAGTATTGTCCTTTTTGGGGACATAGCGAGGGAATGAGATTCTCTCTCCAGAAGTAAGAGCATCAGTGACAGCAGGCAGGCAGAGGGGGATGCAGCTCACTTTTAGAGGGCAAAGAACAGCGTAAGGACAGGAAAGTGGAAAGCGGAAAAGGAAGCAAATGCATGTGATCTGAAAGACTGCACATTCATTTTAGTATGCACATAAAGATATTTTTTTGCTTCTGTGTATTTGTCTGCTTGCTATCCGAGTGGTGGGCTGTATGGGGAAGTTCTCTGTTTTTCCTTTTACCGAGGTGACTCACAAAAGTAGAAAATGTATCTTATAAAACCTGTTTGTAACCTGACAGACTAGAAGAGGGTCAAAGCCAAACTCCTGATTACCTGAATCTCTTCCTGGAGGACATTTGGATATACACTTTGAACTTGGAAATAAATTCTGTGTATGAACTCCTCTAAAGAGAATATATCTGGATATGGACTTGGATCTAAAAATAGTACCTAAGCATCTCTTTTAAGAGAATTTGGGTCTCTGCAGCATTAGTGCCAAATTAAAAACAACTTGCATATTTTCCAAGTTATAATTCTGAGATGCTGGACCTAACATGCAATTGTCCAGTTTCACAGTTTTTTTAGCTTAGAAGTGATATAGTCCAATATAAAAAGTTAATTGGTGCAAAACCTGTTAGGCTTTGATATAAGACTTTTAATGAAAGATAAACATACACGTTTTAAGAGATTGACACCTCTTATCACATTAAAAAATTATCTTTAAGTATACCAAAAATAAAAAATGTGAAAACAGGCATCATTATCATTTCAGTCTAAAAGTGGGGCAGGAGCTGTGAGTGAGAGAATGACACTGAAAAAAGAGAATGGCATGAAATGTATTTGGTCTATAGATGGGATGCAAAAGTAATCTTTCTGAATTTTCACAGCATTCTGTCAGGAGACTTTCTTCCTTAAAAAAAGGCCAGAAAAAGAAAAAAAAAGAAAAAAATGAACAAAGTCAAAATTCATCTGCCCAGAGTGCAGCTAAATTTATGGAAATAAGCTACTTGTAGGTACAGTTTTATTTTATAGTTTTATAATGTACCTAGTTTAAGTTAGTTTAGTTGCTCCAAATGAAAGACAGAAAATTACAAAACAAGGCATTTGATTATGTTCTTTAATAGGAAAATTCTAATGGTAGGTCCAGTTCAGTAGTCTTGTCTGGATCATCGTTTGTGCACTGGGTAAAAACACATAAGTGTAGGTTTCAAAAGTCGCAGACAGTTCGAAGTTAAAAGGACTCAGATGATGCTTTAGCTGAGAAAAACCCCCATGGAGGAATGGAAACTCTGCGGTGTTTTTCTCTTGAGGGAGCTCAAGTGCATTTCCCCGCAGAGAAGGCTGTTGTGTTGACCTCTGGGATCCCATGCAGATCCCTGGCAGAGCAGCTTTCCTACGGTCGCGCAGGCAGCACGTCTGGCGTAGCCGCTGCCTGGAGAAGGCTGGCTCTGGCGGGTGAGGCTTTGGAGATGTTGGTAGTGAGCACCCACACGTCTGCAGAACTCACGAAGATTGCCTCTGTATCATTAACATCTCCTCTGCATATCAAAACCATAGCCTACACGTATCGAAAAGAGGTGTTTGGAGTTTCAAATAACAGCGGTGACAGTAAATTGGCACCAGTCTCCTTCCCAGCTGGGTGCACCAGTGGCCATCCAGCGAGGTGGCCCTACCCGCAGCCCCGGGGTGCGCGGCAGCAGCTAGGGCAGCGCACGGGAGAGGCAGCTCCCCCCCTTCCCAACTCCCCTTCTCCCAGGCAAAGAAAGTTTCAATTCCAATAGATCAAATTCTTACTTTTGGTCCAAGCCTCCAAAGGAGCACATTTGGACGAAGGCTCTGCACTGCCGCTGCACAGCCGCTGGACAGTGCCAGCTGCTTCAGGCCGTCGCTCCCAGCCTGGAGCACTGATGGTGGGTCCCCGTCCCTGCCTTTTAGCACTCGCCGCCCCAAACGTAGGAGACATTTTATCACAAGTGATATTTTTCCGACAAGCTTACAAAAGGCATATTTGATTTTTTTTTTAACAATGCCTTGCTATCTATGTTTATTTTAGCCTAGTCACAGTCCTGTTGCAGCTTTTTTATCAGACCTTGAAAGCTGGGTAGAAAAGTAGATTACTGCTTTTTCCTTCCACTTTTGGAAAGCTGGAATCCAATCTAACTCAAAACATAAAATATACTTTTGTCACCACAAGACTGCAGCAGAGGTTAGTAGCAATGTACATTGCATAGCATATTTTCTGTGAAGGGAGAGTTCACACTACGACTATTCAAACTATATAGTGTGTGAATTCAGGACAAAAATAAATTTACTTTCCATTTTTCTGTTCATCAGAGATGGACACTAAACACAAAGTTCAGATTCAGATAAAAATTTCTCCAAGTCTGAATCTAGTATTTTGGTTTGGTTCTTTTACAACTCACAGGAATAGAACTCACAATAATTGAAAATCCATGTTTCATCACTGTGGGAAGTTTAAATGGGCATATATTTTCTTGGGATGTGGAACTCTTGCTCTATAATACTTGTAATAGTACTTGGTATGTTTTTCTAGGCAGTATATTTATGCTAACCTTTTGTAATTAATCTAGCTAACTTGGTATAGACTAGGCCACAAAAATGTGAAACCACTTCTAAGACCTTTGTTGAATATAATTGTTAACCATTATAATACTGTCCTGGAAATCTATGTAAAAGTTCTGCATTTGTACTGTAATTTCAATTTAAAGCAAGACTAAATCCTCATCATTTTATAGGCTGATGATTGTATCTCATCTCTAGATTTGGTACATATATTGTTCATGGGATGCTTGTATTTTTAATATGCTTTTCAACAGAATTTTACGTGTACTTGCAGAAAAAAGTTAATTAAGTTATTCAAAATGTTGTTGTATCTTTTTTGTTGCTGGTACTGCTGTTATTTTGGCATGCAAGTTTTCTAATGAGGACACCACTGGAAAAAAAACAAAACAGCAGATGAATGCAGACAGACAACATACTTGAGCAAACAGGGATTATTTTGTCAGTGTGGTAAGCACTGGTCTTGGCACACCAGCCACAATGAAATTTCTGGTCATACTGGAAGGGGAAGGGAGGTTTGGGTTTGAAAGAAGAAGAGGTAGCTCTGTGGATGCTGATGGAGAGTGTATGTGAAGTCTGAGGGGCACTGCAGAGAGCACAGAAGTGGTTTCTTTAAAATGTAGTGAGTCGAAGGCTTGTCCTGTGTATCAGTGGAAGAAGAAGTGGTGAGTGAAAGAGGAAGGGATACTTGCAAGTGAAGACAAATATTTTGTTTCATGCAGTAGAAAAGAGAAAGCAGTAGAGATGTGCAAAGACAGGCATTATATGGCCAAAGCAATGGACTGAAAAATTTTCTTGGAAGCAGCATTTGGAATAGATACACATACTGTAAGGATTTTGCAATTAACATAAAAGTGGGATTTCAGCTGTGTGGATGGATAGGAAAGGCTGTGAAAGGGTAGAAGGGTAGAAGTAGTTTTAAGTAAGATTTGAAGGGAGATTAAGAGCTGTTTTATCCATGCTGCACTTGAACTGGTGGCTGGACATCAGAGATGAGAGACTAGGTGAGGTTTGGCATGGAGCTGAGTGGTGTGTTTGCCATTTAATTAGTGTAAGATTCCTATATCCCAATACAATCTTACCCAGGTCAGAAGAGAGAAAGAAGTCGGGTGTTCATCAGAGATGCTGCTTTAGAGATAGTGTTGAAAAGGCATCTAGGAGCAGAGAGAGTAAGAGGAAGAACTGAGAAATAGCAGTAAAATCTTTTTAGAAATGGAAAGTGCATTCCAGAAGCAGCTGGAGGGGGGAAAGGTATGGGCAAAGGAGAAGATTGCAAATCATAAAACAAGGGTGGTACTCCTTGAGAGGGGTAGAAAGAGAGGATTGGATTACAGGACAATAGGATTGGCCTGAATACTCCTCTGAGGCAAACTACTTGTTGCTTCTAAAGCATTACTCCTTCTCTCATTTTGCAGCACTATTTCTTTCTTCCTCTGCTTCTACAAAGAAAAGATACAGTTTTAAATTCTATCCATGTTTCAGGTACCTGAGTATGTTTCAGTCCAATTTATTTGTGTGTCATTGAAGACCATGAAATCCTTAGAGTGGGAATTGTGTTATTTGTACTTGCACATTTATTTGTTATTTTTATGGCACCACACCTGGTTCGTACTAAATAAATAAATAAATAAATATCGTGAATAATTAGTTGATCTCTGTCTTTAACTGTTCACTGGACAAATAGATAAAATGAAGATGCTACCTCAGTCCATTGTTTCAACACTGCAGCTTTCTTTTCAACTTTCCTTTTTTCTGCTTCTTTTATAAATCCATCTCTCTTTCACTGTGCTGCTGCAGGAAATTTTCATTTCTTTTGCCTCCATACAATAGCATTTTGTCTATTTGGAGAAGAAAATTCAGTTTCTCACTCTTTGAAGCAAAAAAAAAAGATCTTGCCAAGAAAATATACATAAGGAATATGATTCTTCCCCTATAACAGGAAGTAAAAACTAAAATAAAGAGATCTGCAAAGACTATTGAGAAAGGAACAGTACTTTCTTTCAAAGGCAATTCTGGTGTCCTCTTACCAAAGGAGAAAAATCAATTGAGAATATTAAGAGAAAAAGGGAAGGTGGTGCAAGTGATAAGAAGTTACTCAAAATCAACGTAGTAACAAATAATTTCACAGAATAGTACTTAAAAAAGAATGAAGGAATAAGGAATTCTAATGCAGGCAGCTATATTTTTGGAACAGTAATGTGTCGAACAAATGGTTCCTTTTCCTAGTAGAATGAATGAATACAGCTTTACAGGGTCATATGAGCTTTTTGACTTTCAAAAACCTCTACTTCTATACCTGAAGTCAGTCTGGGACAAGGAAAGGGAAGTTATGGAACAGATTATGGAGCCTGCATCATTGAAGGTTTTTACAAGAAGAAAGATTAGAAAAAGCATCTTTCAGCTGAGCTGGACTATTGCTGATTGTGTCCTGAGGCAAGTGCGTGGACCAGATCTCTCTTGCTGCTATGTGAGGGCGCAGAAGAGTTAACAATAAGGTCAAATACCTAAATGATCAAACAAATACCACTGTAGCACCCCTCAGTGCTTATGGTTGTTTGCAATATCAGAGATGTCAGCATACACTTTGCAAAAATTCAGTCCATGCTCTTAATTAATATATGTATTAGAAAACAGTAACCCATTTGCACCAAATGTAATGTTGTAGAATTCTTTCAGAACCAGATGCAGGAAATCAAAATACAAAACTTCTTGGGATAAATGCAATAATGATAGGTATATGGGTAGATAAAGCAGGATTTAAAACAGAATCATCTCCATTTATGATTTAAACATGAGCACCTTCTCTTGTTATAGTTTAGTTTGAAACAGCCCGTCAAGTCTAACTATAGGTCTACTAGCAGAAATGCTAGGCAGTAGGTGTACTAGCATTTCTTGAGGGAGAAACTATTCCACTAAAGGTTAAAAAAATAGACCACATTTTCTAGATGTTTTTGAAAAGGGAAAGAACTGATAAAAAAAGGTCTGTGTAAGGTAAACAGTCTTTGAAATGATATAAAGGCTGACTCTGTGCCTCATTAGTCTATTCTGTTCTTTCTTGTTCAGCACCAAAATAAAAATATTAGCAGCCTAAGAAAGATATTTTTAATTGTTATTAAATTGTATTATTTGCCAGAATGTGCGTCTTACAAAACTGTTAAATCTAGAGTAAGAGGCAGTGGCTCAAAAACTGACCATGTAGTCCCTTTGATAGATGCATTGTTTTCAGACAAATGGCCAAGTCAGTTCAAAAATAATAATGTTGTAAGAATGATGGCTTTTATACATAAAGTGACCTCATATACACAGGTCAGGTTAAATGAGCTTTCATGCAGGTTCTTGATCAGCATGCTGACAGTTCTCTAGAATTTGGCCAACTCAAATGTACTGGGAACAGTTATAAAATAATTGCTATGGAACATACCAACAGTCGTTGACAACTTTTCACTGTAACTGCTCAAATACATGACAGTTCTATAGAGAAAATGAGGGGGAAAAGTTGAAAATTGTCAAGACATAAAAAGAGTTATCTCTGTGCATTCCAATCTGCCGTTTTTTCCTTTTTCCTTCTCTTTGATAAACATTTTTTGGCTTTACTAATGAATTAGAAGGGAAGATGTACTGAATTGTGTATTGCCTTTTTCTGTCTTTTTAGTTAAAACATGGGGAGATGCAAGTACAATTAGTACTGTTGCAGAGAGTAAATGTCCTTCTAAAAGAAGGACATTTCCCCCAAATCTGTCAAACTATAAATGGCCCAGGCCTTACCCCAGAAACCGTCTTTTGAAACTAGTGACCTACTAAGCTCATTTTTCCAGAAAGACTGTTAGGCAGTTATGGCAGGACAATCCAAGAGATTTATAAAAATTTTAATTCCTTTGGGCTCAGACAGTAAGATTTCAGACCAAGAAGCAATAGAAAATCACCAGTAATTTAAGTGGGAGGTACCGTTGCCAAATGAACGGTGCATATTTAGACAGCTTTGTTAATGTTCAGCTTTTCCAGTTCATGACCACACTCTGAAACTGCTTAAGGTGTGCTTTTACACAGGTTTCTCTTTCATCTGGATCCTATGATACTTTGTGCAGTCTCCTGGGAGAGAAAATCTTTCTTCATTTAGTAAAAGTGAGATTATACACAGATTATTGGACATTTACTCTTGATACTGGAGAAAAATCTTCCTTTACTGTAAGCCAAATATTGCAGTAAATGTTGCCTTACAAATGTTCATAATAATAATCATTATCAATCTGCTTTCTATGGCAATAAAATCCCTAAATTGAGCCAGGATATCAATTACAGTAATGCTAAACTCAGAAATGGTAGAGGCTTTCCCACCATTTTGAAAACAGCATGAGAGAGAATTAATCATGCAGTCACGGATGCTAGAAACATATTAAAACATTTAGTCAGTCTCTTTGCTATTCATTCGTTCCTATTGTACATCTTGTAGTTTTCTGGCAGCCTGAGCCTCAAAAGCTCTAGTCTTAAAAGTGATAGGTTACCGTGATTTTCTCTTAAGAGTGCATGAGAATCTAACTGATAAAGAGGATCTCCGAAGTTTGGGAAATGAATGCTGCTGCAGCAGTGAGGATCTAGCAGTTCCTAATACATACAGAAATAGAAGGGTTTTTTTTAAATGCCTTCTCATGTGAAGTCTCCATCTGAGGTGTCCTGTGAATATGCCAATTTATCTATGCTTGTTTTATAGCAGAAATATGTTTTCACTCCTTTCTCTGTAATACTCACCTCTTTCCTCACTTTCTCTACGTTTTTTAAGTTATGTCTAATCAGAGGATTTAACATTTATTATTGGTAACATATTTTTGAAATGAGTGTGACTATGCATTGTTCTATAAAGTGCTCGATTTAGCTTTTAACGAGGTTGGGAATATTCTTTATTTTGCCTCACAACGTGTTAGTTACTTAGCTAATTCTGTTTTCAAAAAGAAGTGTGCATTCTCCAGGATCTCATGTTGGGGGAGGAAGCTGTCCTCCTTATGTGAGAAAGCTGCCACAGCAGCTGAGATATCACTTAGCACTGGAGGTTCTCCAGGGCCCAAATGTGCCACACATATTTACAATGTATTTTGCTATTAGTAAGACCATCATTTATATACAGTACTAATTCTGAGGATAGAGAAAGTGATAAAACTCAGATTCAGATGCTCTAAATGGAAGCATCTCTGTTGTTGTACACTAAGGGAGAATGAGAAAATAGTTCTGCAGTGGGAAAAGGATATTGATGTAGCGCCCTAACCCCAGAGGCAAATTCCCTTCCACCCCATCTGCCATCTCAAAAGCCAACTCCTAGAAATGCCACTGTTTCTAAAGTAGCAGACATTAACCATGTGTGTGAATCTTAGTCATTGGTAAAAATTATTAAAACAAAAAAAAAGCCTTTGTTTGGCTTTCATGACTTGCCAGAGGAAAAAAAAGGCCAAAGCTGGATGTGAATGTGTGTCACTAACTGATATGTTTCCTGATTTCGATAGGGGAATATAATGAATGGCTTTCTGTAAGATAGTCATTTAATTTCATTCATCTACTGCAAATAATAAAGGCATTTGACAGAGGTAAGGTGTGAGATTGGATTTGGGTCTAGTCTGTTATGTGACTTGCAGACCCCATATCATGGTACTCAGCTGAAAGAGAATTGTTAAGAATTTGAATACTCTGGGAGGGAGTTCACAGTAAATAAGGGTGGGTAACAGGTCCCTTCTCCAGGCTCTTGTTGCTGAGGGTATGCAAGGAAAGCAAGTCCTTTGCCTGTGGTGCACATGCCTCCCACCAAAGGAGCGTCCTTATCATGTGTGCCTTTTCTCCTCCTCCTCCTCCTCCTCCTTTTCCTCCTTTTCCTCCTCCTCCTCCTCCTCCTCCTCTTCCTGCCGGCACAGGTTCTGAGGAAGCTCTCGCTGCTTCTCACACTAAAAAATCACAGAAGAAATAAAATAAATATTATTAAGGGCAGCAATAGGTACGACTTAGAAATCCAAGCATCGGGGGAGCATTAGTCCCACCCTTTCTTTGCCAAAACTTTCAGGTTCACACTTGTTTTCTGTTGGCTGTTTTAAGGCATTTGTGTTCCTTTTTGTTCTAGTAGGTTTGGGGGTTTTTTTAGTGATATGGAAATATGTGCTATTTGCAAGTTGTTCCTTTTGGCAAATATGGGATAGCCCTTTTAATATGGATTTTGTTCCATATGTGCTTATTCCCTTTTTGCCAAACTTCCTTAGATGTGCACCAAATTCTAGAATGCTGAATACCAACTTTGCATAATTTGGACAAGAAAACCTTGCAGTGCTACTTTTCTGTTTAATTTACGCAAAAAAAAAAGGGGGGGGGTTGGAAAATATGAGATACACAGGACATAAGTAAGGGCAGAATAGAGCCCTTAATCTTAATTATGCATTCTGCAGTATTATAAATGACTAAAGATTACTTCCAGTGTTTGGTATAATCTTACAGTGTGCAGATGTGGTTCTCTTTGGTATATGCCATCTTTACTGAACTCACAATTTCCATAATGCTGTCACATTCTGCATGGGAAGCAGATTTACAGATAGGTAATCCATGTAAGGTATTTTAAAGACAGCTTATTAAAGGATTGAGGCCTGCTGTTAAATTACATATGCTTTCAATTGCTATGAGGCGCAAACAGTATCAAGAAGTACAATAATTTAGCTACAGCTGGAGAAAGGCCTATTTAAAGTTTTGATGACAGATCCTTTAAACTTTTCCTTTAAGTTCCTTTCTGCTTTATATCTTCTCCTGTGTAGGACTGTATTTTCTTTTATACAATGTAATTTCACCGGCAGGTCGAATGTATACATGTGAAGAAACTGAAATACAGTGTTAAACTGATAGATGGAGTTTAGGAGATGACTGTGGGCGCTGGTCTCCACGCTTGATGGCATTATCCGCGCACCTGACAGCGGCGCCAGCGCCTTTGCAGTTTAGCATCGATAATTATTACTGGCTGAAATGGTGCCGTGCCGCTACGCGCTGCCTTCCCTGCTGAAGGCAGCTCCGGTTATCTGCGGGCGGCCGGGCGGGTGGGCGAGCGGGCGGCCGGGCGTGCTGCGCGCGCCCTTGTCGAGCATATTGCATAGTGCCCCCATCTGTTTCGAAAACACAAGACAATGTGCCGCTTGCTTGCTCTCTGCTCCCGCTGCCCTTTACAGAAGGAGTTACAAGAGATTTCCTTTCAAAATAGATAAGCTCCTTCCCCTCTTTTTAACCCAAGTAAGAAGGCTACGGCTGTAGTTTTAGACTGATTTCTTAAATCTGGGGGTGGGGGGTGTGCCCCCCCCCCCCAAATTAGCAATATAAATAGAATACAGTGATGATATTTGGAGCTAACTCTAAGTGCTGGACTATAAAATACAGAAATCTGAAAGGGGCACATTATGTAGGCATAAGACTACAGACCCTGAGAAGGAATGTGTTAAGGAATCGTTTTATAAAGCTGAGTCTGACCACGCGTTTGCATGTGAACGTCATTACAATCTGAAAAAGAGAAAATGTTATTATGGCATGTATCTTTGAGCCATTATTGGAATTAGGTTACAAAGCTTCGGCTGCAAGGTTATTCGAAGCTACTGCTTGTTGTTAATTTCATGCTTTCTATTTAGTATTTCTTTTCTTATTAGTTACAAATTAATATATTCTGAAAAGGAAATATTTCTGTAAAATGTACCTATAACCTTGCATGACACATAAATGTATTCGTAGATAATATATACTTTAAAATACCAAATTATTGTGGGAAAAGCTGTAAATCTCTGGAAGGACAAAATAATAAAAAAAAATCTCTAAGAGTTAAAATATCAGCTCTTAAAAACTCATTTTTGTTTTTTCCTTGGCATTGCTGTGCAACTTAATATAGCACAAATATGAACAACACTGAATCTAAATTTGGCAAAAAAAAGAAATGTTTTCCTATAAAGAACTATCTGAACATCTTTCCACATAAATATGTTATGGCATTTTTTTCAGTTTTGCTTTTTTAATAAATGAAAGGTAGTATTTTTATTTTGAAATATTTATAGTGTAAATTATCCAAATGGTATTTCTGTCCTATTCTAATAAATCTGTCTTTACACAAGTTCTAGAGGTTAATGGATAGATTTTGAATTACATTAGATTTTTATAATAAATGGATATGTAAGACAAGACCTTATTAAGTGGATTTTGTCCGTGAAATCTGTCTTCTTTAAATAATTTCAGAAGCCAAAAATGCAAAATACAAACTTTGCTTCACCATGGATTTTTAAACATATGTCACTATAAATATTAGTGAATTTTAATTACAGAAAATTACTTTCAGTAGCAAAGTTTGGTGGCATATCTGAAACTATGCATTTTATTCCAGTATATAAACTGTAGTATCTATTTTCCTACATGTAATATGCTTCTCATAAGGAAACAATGCTATCAATAGCTCTAAATATGAACCTTGAATTAACGAAATACAAATATTATCAAATATTGATACATCACCCTTAGTTTGCAAGTGTAATATCAACTCACAAATAATTAAACTAATGAAAAATTAAACTGAGGAATTAAAAAATGGTACTTAAATAAAACAACATATCTCAGTAGAAAATATTTCTAATACACTATAGGCTGTGTAGAAATCTTATTGCAGTGTTTCTGCTGTTACCATGTCTTAATGTCTTTTTTGTTTATGGGAAAAATTGTTTAAGACAGCAAGAATCTTGGGTCTTCTCTTTTTTATGAAGGTCAAACTAAATTCAGAATTATAACTGAAAAATGAAATGTAAATACCTAGATCTTTGATAACAAAGTAATTAAAATGTATGGTTTTGCCTACTGTGTATAATAAGGGCTTATATTTGATCAACCATAAAAGTTATTTAATCATTTTAACCTTGGAATACTACCCCACAAAAAACTACTTAATGGAAGTTAGCTGAGAAGCATTAGAGTATCACAACATCAAGAAGGCTGAGCGAGAGGGCACTGAAAATTCAAGCACAGCTTATTTCTGCCATAATACTATAGCAGGTTGCATGGCAACCAGTGGCTGTGGATTTTGAAGTTACTTTATCCTTATTCAATGAGCAAAGACTTAGCCTGTATTTATTTTGGTAATTTCTAGAATTAATCAGGTATTTAAGGCCTGCTGTAGCATAAACTTGCTGTGATTTTACAAACCACAAGTAAATGTCTGCAAATGTGGTTCAAAGAACATCTGGAAGAACAGGAGAGCTCAGTTGTTTCGCGTGACGTTGCAGATAGCAAGTATTAGACAAGTGTTCAGATCAGCCATCATTTTTGAGTAAGAGTTTGGATTGCAAGTGTATTCATGTGATTTAAGTTGGTCATTTTAGGTGGACCCTGGAGTTTTCAAAAAAACTGGCATACTTCTTTTTTAATGTTTCCATTAAAAATGATGTTAAGAGAATTTTAACGTTTTCCAGCTAATGAAAAGCTGAATCACATGCAAAAGTCACAAGTACAAGTAACGTGGTACCCCTGCGTGCATGCATTACCTTTGAGAACATGTTAACATACAATTCTCAAATATAATAGAATTTAATAATAGTATTTAATTTCTGTACTGCCTTTAAACTACATATGTGAGTCTTTCAGTATCCTGTTGGTTAACATGTCTAGGATTTGGCAAATTTTCTGAAAATCCACAGATCCTACTGAAATTGGAGTAAACTAAGGATGCTCAAAATGATAAAGGTACACAACACACACAGTAAAATACCTGTAATGAATGAGAGGTAAAAACAGGTATCCCATTTAATGAACGTTTTTTTTAAAAAGCATTTTACTGGAGTATGTGAAAAATCTGCAAGATATGTACAGGTTTGAGAAGCAGTATATATTCTTGCAGTGAAAGATGGTATCTTAATGCTTAAACATGCAGGGATAGAATTATGATGCGAGTGTTCTCTTAACACATTTCACTTCCTAGCTTTTTAACTTTTATGCAAAGTACACATTGAATGATACTTCATCCTACACTCAGCATGAAAGAGATCATTGAATCAAGGTAGGCTTTCACAACCTTGACTTAGTAGTGCACCCCAACAGCCTAACTTTGAAGAACCTTTTGATGTATGGTCATGAACTTAGTGGATTTACACGGCAGCTGTATCTTTTTATTTTCAAACAGAGTTTGGCTCAAAAGAAGGTGTACTCCCCATACATGTTTTTTTCCTTGCCCCAAATGAAAAAGGGGAAAAAATAGTTATGCCATCATGAGATTAAAGATTGGAGATAAGATTTGTTTTTAAAGCAATAAAGGACTTGGCAATCAAAGCTCTATTTCCAAGAGTGACATTAGATCAGGTCCAAAAAAACCCCAAGAGCAAGCCCAGAATGCTCTTGAGGCTGGAGTGGGTGCCTGTTCAGTAGAGCATGGCTGACTCTGAGACCTCCAGTGGCCTTACCTCCAAAGCAGGCCACTAAAACATAAAATTGTGCAACTGCAAAGGTCTAGTGCACTTCATGCCTTTTCTGAGATGCCTTTTCTCATTACCAGCTTATGTCCTGCTTATGTCCAGAAAAGGAGCATTACAGCAATCATATTTCCTAATTTCCTGCATGTGTGCTAGTGTGGTAGGCATTCCTAATATAACAGGACAGAAGCGAATTCAGTTAAAATTTGAGCTGAAATTAGTAGTGACCATGCAACCATCTTTTGCCTGATGGTCTAGAACTTATAGCATGTTTCCATCTAGCAGAAGGCCTGGCACTGTGGCTGTCAGCTTTCCAGTAAAGTCCCAAATATAAGAAAGTCCCAAATGTGTGTGATCTTCTCCATGAAATAAGGTAGTCATTCTTTGCAATAAAGGTACAGTAAGGTTATTTAAAAAATGCATAATTTATTTTGTCAAAATATATACTCACAAGCTAATACTTCTGGGAGCTGTGAATGTTGTTTAAAAATATATTATGGCCTTAGTGATGACAGTTTAAAAGTTATTACAACTGAAATACTTTATGTCAACAATAAGCTACTGTAATTTAAGAAAAATGAAACATTCTCCCATGAGCCAGTTGTATTTTCTTTTCAATGGAAAAGGAAATAAAACTGTTAAACATTTCAGGTTTGAACTGCTGGTTCTGCTAGAATATTTGAAATTAGTTGACCTCATTCTTGGTCACTGTTTTTAAATGAAAAGCTTAATACTAAAAAGTGTTAGTAACAGGAAAATCATCTGCAATTCCACAGTGGTTTTTATTAACAGTGAAACTAACTAACAAGTCTGTACTCAGCAAGTAATTCTGACAATATGCTTCCAGTATTTTCTAGTTTCTGTGCTACCTGAAAAGAAAGGTGACCTGTGCCATCGACTCCTCTTTATCTGCTTTTTGGGAGGTACATTAAATAATATCAATCTGAGCAATCAAACACAATGTAGTTACCACTTCTCAGCTGGACCATTACAATTTATCCTTCCTCAGGTATAATGTAAAATGCATTAATTTAAATATTAAATGCTGTTCCCGTACAGAGGAAGGGAATCCGAGGACAGAAACTGCCCTAAGTGTTGGTGCAGAGGAGGCACTAGGTTTGCATCTTCTGATCCTTTCTTCATCTATGCAAGTGGTGGCTACAGCAGGAAACTAATAAAACTGGTGATCAAACCACTATTGTACCTGACCTGCAGCACTGCTGTAGCTATACTGCAGACAACGTGGTAGAAGGTGTCTTGTCAGAGATGGATTTTAAATAGTGCTTTGAATCAGCCATTACTACTGCTTTTTTTAATGTATTTATTTTAGGCTTAATGGCTACACGAGAGGATGAAGTTCTAGAAGCTCCTGAATACTTACATTGTCTTTGATATTGGCCTCCTGTGTGCTGTGGAGATGGGCAATGAAATTATAACACTTAATAGAATACCTATGCCTTAGTTGTTTGATGCAGAGAAAATTGAACATTCAGTGATGCTGCAGGCCAAAAATTATTGTCCAAGTGAACTGCAAATACTTACGAATGAGGAATCATATATTTATCAGGGCTGTGACCTATTTCAGTAATTGTGAAAAAGGAAGAATGTTAAGATGTCAGAAGGGAGCCAAGGCGTGGGGTTTGTTTTCACTGAAACCCTAGAGATCCATGAAAATGAAGATAATTCTACTTCCTGAGAGTCTGCAAATAATCAAGAGTAAACTCATAGTTCCATTTCTCCATGTGGAGTATAATTAAATAATTTGCACTTTTAGCAAATAGTCATATACATTTATAATATAGGAACCTGAGATTTAAATCTAAAGCCCACAGGTAAACTCCATGTATGGAACAGTGCTTTACCAATTACCTTTTCTGTTTCCTGATATAATGCAATGACTGCTTTCACAGAGCAAACCTCCATGCATTACAACCCTTTGCATCACAAACTCACTGAAGGCAAATCTTCACAGCAGCCCTGTGCAATATGGGGTATACAATTATGATGCTATGTTGAGGAACTTAGAACCAGAGAAAAAAAGGATGAGAAATTTTAAGGTATTTTAACTCTGAAAAATCAGATATGTTCCTAAATTTCATGTTTTTCTAGCAGCCCAGCTATTAGGAGCTTCCATGCAAGCTTCCTCCCACCCATGTTTCAATGTTCTGCCGGGGGCTGATATCTCTGAAAATCTGACCCAGTGTGATTTGGGTGAGATCATGCAGGGTAACTGCAGCACAGAAGGGAGTTGACCCACTTTGAAAACATTGGCTTGTACCATAACCATTAGAACATTCTTTTTTATTTAGAATATGCAGTAAATATATTCCGACATCTTAGGAAATAATGTGTGAATCCACACATTCCAATGTGAATCATTCTGTGCATTTTCTAATTCTACTGGATAAAATTGAGAGTCTGACTTTTCATTCATTTCATATGTATATAGCTCCACTGAAAACAATGAAGCTATACAAGAGTAAAAGGAAATGCTAGAGGGAGGGTTAGGTTCTTTAAATTATAAAGTAAATTGGCAGTGGTTGCGTACTGAGACACATCCCAGTCCCCATGTCCTAATTGGATGGCGCTTAAAAAGAAAAGAAAAGTATGTGAAACTCCAGGTCTTCCAGTTTAAGTATACTCCTAGTTTTACACTGATATTAATGACCACAGGTTGTTTTTTTTTTTTTCCCTTTTTCCCGCACTGTGTGAAAGTATGATGCCCAAAGGGAAGCAGAATTAATTAAAGTTTCTGATGAATATTGGACCACTACTGGCATTTGCCTCAGGATCAACAGGTAGGTTCTTAACTTTGTGAGGGAAAACATTATTGAAGAAGGCTGCATTCCTTGTGCAGATCAAGTTGTGCTTTTAAAAAATAAAAGAAGTCAGCTGGTGGTCTTGCTTTTAATTATCGAGGCTGTGAGAATTCTGATGACATATTTGCCTCATTTACTTAGAAGATATTCTTGTATTTATTAAATCATTTGAAGAACATCTGTAACACTTTGATAAGATTTTCTTTCTCATCATGGGAAGCAGGCTGCATTTCAATACCAGGAAGTAGTAGCATTATGAACTATTTCCTAGTCCATTTACAGGAGAACAGTAATATGCAGAAGTAAAAGGATTCACCAGATTTAAGAAATTCACCAGAATTAAGAAATGGAATATTTCTTAACAATATTAGGTATAGGTAATAGTATAGGATTGGATTAAAGGAGCAGATCCCGATTATAAATTGTTATTCAGCCTTTCCCTCTGTTGCTAATAGATCACAAGCTTGCAGGGTTCCCTCACCCTTAAAAAAAGAAAAAGCCTGCATTGTCTTCAGAAGAAGCAGAGTCCAGTTTAGATGCAAAGGAAGAAGGAGATTATTGTTAACACCATGGGTACAACTGTTAAATATTTTTTTATAAAAAAGCTGGCTGCAGTAGTGATGCTGTCTTTCTGTACTGCTTGTGGGTCAAATCAAAACATTTCAATATGTATAGAAACAACCTATGGGCTTTAGAGCCATCAAAAGTAATTTTAAAACAACTTAAAGTTTCATCTCATTGAAGCTATTTAAAGCTTTTGTTTGTTGTGAGTACCTCCTTTATGCATTGTGAAGAGGGCAAAGGTCCACTGCCTCAAGCTAAGTTTTTACTGGTAAAGTGACTTTCGTTTAAAAATCAATGTTCATGGGAACCTGGCCTTTGGTGTCCAAAGTCGCAGAGTCCACAGTATCAGAAGAGGCAGAGTGAATATGCGTCACCTTCTGTGTACTGTAGGAATCCAGAAGTTAAACTAGAATTTCTAATGAGATTTTACATGAAGTCCACTTTTTAAAATTCAGAAATCCAGGATAAATCTCACTTTAAAAGGTCTGAATCATATGTAACATCAGATTCTGCTGGAAAAGGCACATGCGAGTACGGGCATAATAATTTCAGCAGGAATTTATTCAAATATGTGGGAGTGTGTGAAAAGTTGTATATGCATATATATATATATGCATACATGTATGCTGTGTCTATATGTACGTGTATATATATATTTTGTCTCTGTACACAAAAACTTATTTAGTTAACTGTAAACGTATGCTTACAGGTATAAATATATGCATATACCTCTCTTTGGTCTTTCTCACCTCACACACCATATTAAATTAAAGATTAATATAAATATTGATGAGACAAGTAGGTTGCTGCTGAGTCTACAAAAAATACCATAGGAATTAGAAGCTCAGGGTAGATTAGAGGTCTTCTCAGTCTTCTCTCCACCTAATGTTTCCTCATGTTTCAGAGAGAACTTTAAGAAACTTTACTATGGATTATTAAGTATGTACTTTAATTCCTTCCTAATTTCAGTCAGCATGTCTTCTGCATTTTTACAAAACATACATATATATATATATATATATATATCATTGTGAGTGTATTTATTATCCAAATTATCATTTTATCTTTTAAAAAACATTAGCATGTTTACTGTAAAGGAACTAATATAGTAGTAATTTTTAGACCCTTTATTATCCTTTTTCAGATTATTTGATTGACATCTAATTGGTTCAGCAGTTAAATATTACTAGTTGAACAGCTGAAACCTTATTACTCAAAAAGGGAAAAGGTCGTATAAATGATGTGTCTCTAAAGCGTGCACTAGAAAGTCAGCAACTAAAACACTGTAGTCAATACAAAGGAAAGGAAAAGAGTCAATATGTTACTGGTAGACAAAAGGTAATGCTAGACAGTGTATGTCTGCAGCACTAGCATATTCCATGAGGTACCCACATCCTTGGGCAATGCGTGTGATGTCAGTGAATATTTGTGTTTACTGTTTTGTGTCTCTGACTTTTAAATCACCAACGTCCAACCCGCATTATTATTGCTGGCATTTTTTTCATTTGCCCAACTCTCAATTCTCTCTGTATCTCATCCTCTTCCTGAAGAAGGCGTTGATTTTCATCTTTTACTTTTTCCGTAGCTATTTGTGCTACTTCATTGTCCACAGACACTACTCAGGAATCAGGAACCCACTGTGCTAGGCATCGTATAAACTGAACTTTCAAAAAGCAGTACCTGCTCCAGATATGCTAAATTCTGCTAAGTCCTCCTCTGTCACCTCTCCCAATTCTTCTACAGTTTTTTCTGTCAGAGTACTAGTCTGTAACCTGGTAATTTTTCCACTTTGTTTCTTTTTTGCTCCTTTTTTTTTTCTCATATCTTTCCCCTCTAATCTATCCAATTCCTCTATCAAAGCCAGCGTCACATTCCATAATACTCTAAAAACATATTTCATCTCATAAATCTTCACAATAACTTTCTATATACTTCCATATGCTACATAAGCTGCTGCTTCTCGCTTAGAACAGTCTATAACTCTTCCCTGTCCTCCCTGCCCCACTTCTGCCCTCATTTTCCTCTATACCCCAGTCCATTTAGGCTTTTCAGCTTTCCACTTTCTACTGTCTTCAATATTGTCCCTTTTGCTTGCAACAGTCTACTATTAACGTACACCAAAATTTTATTCCTCCTTCTTAAAATCAGTTTGCAAAATAAATTATTTCATAAAGCATTCTAATGGAAATACTTTGCAACTTTCTTTTTGCTTGTTAGCTGCTACAGCCTTAGGACTGCAGAGGGGATTTCTTTTCCTTTCCATTTTGGTTTAAGAATCTAAATGTTATAAATTGTTAGGCAATTACAATACCATGTAGCAATTCAGTAAACAATATGTGAATGGAAAATATAGTATTCACTGCTGGGAACCCTGTGTTACTCCTGTTATTTAGAGCTCCTTATACCATTCAGGCATAATTTTGCATGGGCATGGAGCACCCCGTGCGTGTGAATACCAAGTACAACAGGTTTCAGCGGCTTGGAGTCCTGGACTGAAAACACAATAGCTAATACTTGCTATTTTGTGTAGGTAGGTTTACATAATCATTACATAATATTTCAGTAGTATGGACTATGACTTGCATGTATCACAGGTTTGTTTTTTCATCCTCTCCTCTGGGGGACAGACATGGGCAAAGAAGAGTTTTGCTGTTTTTTTGCCCTTTTTTTTTTAATACTGCTACTATGACTATAATACTATAAAATACTATAACTATGACTACAACTAGCTGTATCTTTTTATGGTTAAAAGAAACAAGGTCAAGGAAATGTATTATTTACTCAGTTTGTAAGGCTTATGATGGTATTCAGTCCTCACTGTCATTCAGACCCCCCCAAATTCTCACCATTTTCAAGTCAGTTTTGCTTGTTTGGCTGGCTGTGTTCTCCTTAAATACGTATTGTTTTTAAAAACCA